>NC_050184.1:20660885-20906034 GCF_008315115.2 Sander lucioperca | reverse complement strand
TTGGAGGCTGCCCCATTGTATGAAGGTAAATATGGTGCAAAAAGGGAGAGCTTGTAGAATACAATGTGAGAACTTGCAGAACAAAAAATCTGAACTTGTATGTTAAAATTTGCACTTGTAAAAATAAAATTTGCACTTGTAAAAAATATTCACACACATGTGATCTGAATTTGAAGTCATACAAAGAAAGAAAACATGAGCTTGTAAAAACAATCTGAACTTGTAAGTTGAAATTTGCACTTGTAGAAAATGTTCACACACCTGTATTCTGAATGTGAAGTTACAGAAAAAATATTCACAAATGTGTAGATTGATATTTACATGAACACAATGACAGCTGCAAACGTATAATGCAACATTTACTCGTATACTTTTTTTTTTTTACTCTGGTTCATTTTCCATCACAACCACAACTCAGTGATTACAACCTCTCGAATCTGTCACTGCAACTTCACATATGTGCTCTCTCGCATAACAAAGTGGCCAATCTGCGCACCTCGACTTTCACAACACTCTTGACGATACATTTGGTGCAAAACTAATTTGTACCTGTGGACTTAGGCTGTGGAGCTCTGAGCTAACAGAACGGGTAAAGCCTTCTTATATACAGTCTATGGGAAAATCAGGGTTTCTATCGCCAGATGAGGGACAACTCTGTCTGGCTTATTTATGTAGCATGGAAACTTGGTGGAATAGCATGCTAGCGTTAGCTAACTAGCAGCCAGCCCGCTTCTAAATAAATACCTTTTAATTGTCTAAACATTTTTAACAGTCAAACTAAAACACTGGCGGTGAGCTCCACGGCCTGCAGCCGCAGACGGACCGTCATCAGTGGGTAACAGGTGCCAAGTTTCGCATCCCTGCCGAGAATTGCATCCACTAGGGAAAATAATGATTTTATAAGGCAAAGTACTGTTTAAAAACTAGGCAATAGTAAATCTCTTTGTCATGTTCATCAATAATGATTAGGATTTTAGAAGGTTTAGAGACATCAATGTTTTATCAGACTCTGTAGTAGCATTTCCTTGCTACCTAGATGCAATTTTCGGCAGCAATGAATTCTGCAGAAATTATTGTTTCTGCCCAAGCGGGTGCAATTCTTAGCAGGGATGCACAACATCAGCAAAGCAAGCTCTGGTCATGGCCGGGGGATGGGCCGCTGCTACCGGATGTGTGGCTCTCCGTGTCCCACTGGAGCTCCGACTGCAGGTCGAGGTCGGCAGCGAAGCTTTCTGGCAAAAGCAGTGTTGCTACGCTGGTCGATCCCCACTGATGACAGTCCGTCTGCGGCTGCAGGCCGTGGAGCTCACCGCCAGTGTTTTAGTTTGACTGTTAAAAAGTGTTTAGATAATTAAAAGGTATTTATTTAGAAGCGGGCTGGCTGCTAGTTAGCTAGCTAACGTTAGCATGCTATTCCACCAAGTTTCCATGCTACATAAATAAGCCAGACAGAGTTGTCCCTCATCTGGCATAGACTGTATATAAGAAAGCTTTTCCCGTTCTGTTAGCTCAGAGCTCCACAGCCTAAGTCCACAGGTACAAATTAGTTTTGCACCAAATGTATCGTCTAGAGTGTTGTGAAAGTCGAGGTGCGCAGATTCGCCACTTTGTGATGCGAGAGAGCACATATGTGAAGTTGGAGTGACAGATTTGAGAGGTTGTAATCACTGAGTTGTGGTTGTGATGGAAAATGAACCAGAGTAAAAAAAAAGTATACGAGTAAATGTTGCATTATAAGTTTGCAGCTGTCATTGTGTTCATGTAAATACCAATCTATACATTTGTGAATATTTTTTCTGTAACTTCACATTCAGAATACAGGTGTGTGAACATTTTCTACAAGTGCAAATTTCAATTTACAAGTTCAGATTTTTTTTACAAGCTCTCATGTTTTTTTTCTTTGTATGACTTCAAATTCAGATCACGTGTGTGAATATTTTTTACAAGTGCAAATTTTATTTTTACAAGTGCAAATAAAATTTGTACAAGTGCAAATTTTAAAATACAAGTTCAGATTTTTTGTTCTGCAAGTTCTCACATTGTATTCTACAAGCTCTCCCTTTTTGCACCATATTTACCTTCATACCATTGGCCCCTATTCCTTTGCACCATATATTATATGCATCTAAGGGGTGGGCTCGTCTTAACTTAAAGGACAATTTTATTCTACAGAATACTTTAAAAGTCTGGAGGATGACAAGAAAGTTAGAAGACCAAGATGGTTTTTTTTCTCTCCTTACACCTATCCATTTAAACCCAGATTTCCCTCCTGGTCTGGCCGATCAAGCCTTCTTAATGTGGTTTAGTAGGGGTATAAAGACTGTGGGTGACTTGCTGACAGAGGGCACTGTGTTGTCTTTTGATCAGCTCAGAGAGAAATACAATCTCCCACAGAATAATTTTTTTAGGTATTTGCAAATACGCAGTTTCATTCTTTCTAATACTAAGTTGTATCCTAATGGGTTTTCCACCTCAGCACTGGAGAAGGCTCTCTTGAATCCTGACTCCAGAAAACTTATTAGCAGGTTTTACAAGGCCCTGCCAACTTCAACCAGTGACTGTACGGTTCACGTCAGATCCCTCTGGGAAGCGGATTTTGGGGAGACTATCTTGGACGATGTGTGGAATGGGGTTTGGTCAGGCCCTGCAGGTTGCTTATTTACCAACAAAGCCAGGGAGATGCAATTTAGGGTCATACACAGGCTCCAAATCACACCGGTGAAACGCAATAGGTTCAACCCATTGCTCTCGAAATTTTGTAATAAATGTATGATTTCTGAAGGTACATATTTCCACTGTATATTTGAATGTTCCTTTATTAATGACTTCTGGATCAAAATATGTAAGGAAATTGATGTGATATTCAAGAAAAAATTAGCTCTTACTCCCGTCAGCTGTATCCTGGGGTTAAATACTAAAGCATTGGGTCTCGGCTCCTCCAAACTAAAGTTACTGGAGGTGCTTCTCTTTAATGCAAGGAGATGCATTCTTCTTCTGTGGATCTCGGACTCTGTTCCCACGATTTCACAATGGACTCGATGTGTGTTGGAACTTCTCCCATTAGAAGCTATTAGCTTCTGGCTCAGAGACATGCCTTTTCGCTTTTTCGAAATCTGGGACCCCTTCTTGGACTATATTGGGGAGGATGGTGCACGGACCCTTCAGAGTGGCCTCTATGGTTTAGCATGGTCTGAGATCTCGAAGTACATTTCCAGGTGACATAATAGCTTAAGTAACCCAATTTGACTGATTACGTTGAGTATGCCTCAAATGTGCAAACCTTCTGTGTTTTTTTTTTTTGTTTTGTTTTGTTTAGTTGTATTTGTTTTATACCTTTTTTTTTTTTTTTTTTTTGGTTGTTTAATTTAAGGGGTTGCGGGTGGGTTAAAAGGAGGGCTTTGTTCTTTACTCAGTAACTGTATTCCTTTATGTTGTATATGCCCCGAAGAAATTTAATAAAGATATGTTCAAAAAAAAAAAAAAAAAAATCCACCTCTTTTGCTTGATTTTCGTCTATTTCTCGTTCCCAAATGGAAAAGCTTATAACATAAGAACTGCAAGGCCAAAATGCATGTATCAGGCTTCATTTGAAACCTACATTCTTCTACTTTATGGATATGTGCTTGATTAGCATGTGATTAAAACACAACATACACTACAACAGTTCAAACATGGTTCAAAATAGTTATTTTGGTCCGGTCTAAAAAAACGCAATTTAAAAAAAAAAAAAAAAACTAAAACATACTTTGTGCCACACTATGCAGAACACAACACATGCCTTCTACACCTTGTCAAGAAGACCTCTATAAGGTTTCAGATCTCTAGTCCTTACCTAATGGGAGCTAGGGAGTTTTCAGTATTTGGTATAATATGTGTCACTGGTGTGCCAAAACCTCTCCAAAACTTCTCCAAGTGACCAAATGTTGCTAAATGTTTTTACTCACTTCTATGCTGTTAGAAAAAACATACTAAAGACTTAAAATTACTTACCAAATCGTTTTAAATTCATTCAAACACTGTTGAACATATTTTTTTCTCATAAATCAGATGTATGTGCATGCTGGCTCTGGGAGGCGGGGCTTAGGTCTGTTACCCATTCATTTGGACTGGCTCCCATTGGATATTCCTATCATGCTATATACCGTTGGAAAGGGAATGTGATTGGCTACAACTGCCATGATTGACGTGTCGATAGCCAATGACAGCTTTCCTAAAATGGCTGCTCAGAGAGATGACGCAGCATATTGACCGCTCCATAATGGGAGCGCTTGCTGGATGTCGGGGGCTGTCCCGGGGTGAAAACTAAACAGAAAAAGTTGGGGATGCTTTCGCATTGTAGGCAGCAAGATAAGGAAAACAAGCATACCCAACAACACCGTGCAGGATGAAGAGAAAATATTATTTTTACCGACTGCATTTGACGAAGGAGGTTAGCAAACCGTTAGCTACGGACTTTTTGTTTTGTTTTTACACAGCATTTTGTACCTACTGGATTATTTTTATGAGAAATCCTTTTGGTCTTTTGATTGTTGGACCCTGATGGACTAAATGAATATAAACAATTAGGGAATGGGCGCATATTCAGACTTTACAACTGCTTCAAAGGTAAGAAGTCGTCACTTTTAATCCTTCTTTTTTTGTTTAAGAGGTCTGTACATCTAAATGAATCATGTTTGTTGCTATGATTTCCATTAAATTAACTTCAGAATTGGATACTGAGAATCTAACCGATCTAATGATGTGTAATATGTCCATATTGACAAAAGTGTCACATTCGTGAAATACTTTTTAATGTTGAAATATTAATAAATATTAAAAACGGCCCGCCGGAGGGCCGATGGGTGTTAACAGGCACCATTCCCTGAAAGAACCAAGCAGGCCTGCCTTGTTGCAAGATCCGAATATCCTTCAACACTTGCCATTTTCGGTGTGCAGTTTGCTAGCTCGAAGCTTGCTGTTGTTTCCCGAAACGAACGGAGTTAGACAACGGCAACAAACATCCTACATCCACATTGACGATCCAGACTATGAAGACCCTAAAACGTCTGAAAATAAAACTATTGGCATGACTAACTGCTGCACGGGCTAAGTGTGTTGTATAATCTAAGTGCATGAACAGTTGATTGACAGAAACTCAACAACTGACTGCCTGGTTGGCGATAAGACACAAGTCTGGGCGATCCCTTCTGGCAGGACATGTTCACCACACGGCCATCATCCTGTAACACTTTCAGCAGGCCTCAGCAAGAGTCTCTCTGATCATTCACACTCAGTCCTGTGACATGATAATGAGAAACCCTGTGTGTGTGTGTGTGTGTGTGTGTGTGTGAGAAATAAAATCCAAATGTTAAACACTGTGGGCCCTATCTTGCACCAGGCACAGCGCAAAGCCCGACGCAAGTGTCTTTGCTAGTTTAAGACCGATGCAGTTGTCAAGTTCCTGTCCAGCGCCTTTAATAGCAAATGCACCTGCGCCCATCTGTGCGCCCATCTGTGCGCCCATGGGCGTGCTGGTCTTACAGGGAGATGTGTTCAGGTGCATTCTTGGCGTATTGCTATCTTGAGGCAGCAGGAAGTGATTGCGCTATTGACCAACAGAAACCTGGTCTGAAGTCAATTCATTGTTATTTTAACAGCGTATCATTAAAATGCGCCTAGGCTCGTGCACAACGTGCGCACACTATGCTTGTTACACACAAGCGCAGCAGCACACAAACATGTAAAAGATTACAAATAAAAATATTACAGTGCAAATCCGCCATCATAATTGCAATGCACCAAGGTACAAACGCGCCTGGCTTTTGAATTAATGAAGACACTAAGTACAACCCTTTTGAACCATGCGCCCGGCGCACAGACCCTTTTTTCCGCCGTCAAACTAGCAAAAGTGGATTTCGACATGCCCTAAATGCACCTGCGCCTTGCGCTTCACGCCATGCGATTAGATTGTTAAAATAGGGCCCTGTAAGTGTTTTGCTTGCAGTGTGCTGCAGAGGCCTGGTTTAAATGGCTTGAGGAAATGTCCTCCCCTATTCTCCTTCTCTGTCAGGCCAACATGTGATTATCGAGCTATGTGGGTCAGAGGAGAAGGCAGAGACCAAGTCATTAAGGTGAAGCAAAGGGAGAGAGGGAGAGACAAGGCAAGAGTGAGAGTGTCTCCTCTGACATGGTGATGATTGGATGGATAACACTGCCTCCAGTCACATACCAATCTATCTGCCGCCTCTCCTCCTTCTCTCATCCTGTCCTCGGTTTCTCTTACTAACCCTTTCTCTTACTAACCCTTTCACTTCTCTGTCTTATTCTCCCACATACATTTAAAGAGCCCCTATCATACTCCTTTTCAGCCTCATATTTGTACTCTTGGGGTCCACTAGAATAGGTTTACATGATTTGATGTTCCAAAAACATATTATGTTTCTCATAATGCCCATTGCTTTCCTCTGCCTAAAACACTCTGTCTGAGCTCTTGGCAAGCCTTCCTGAAAAGCCCAGTCTTCTCTGATTGGTCTGCTGGCCCACTCTCTTGTGATTGGTCAACCAAATTCAAACAAGCCCCTGGGCTGGCTGTGTTTGCTCAGGCAGCACCTATGGGCAGCACATATGAAAAACTGGGCTGGCTTTCTCAATCAGTGACATCACTAACTGAGGAATTTCAAACAGGAATGTGGGCGAGGCGTTTTCAGGCAGAGAAGAAGTGCTGTCTGAAAAAAAAATCAAAAAAACATAATAGAGGCTCTTTAAATATTTGCTGGTAGATTACCTTGTAACTTACTGTATTATACATATTTTCTCTTCTCTGGTACCTGTACCGATACGCCCAGCGGTGCAGCCTCTGTTGTTTTCTGAACATAGCCTATCTCCTCTGCAGTCTCCCATATGGTCTAGCGGTTAGGATTCCTGGTTTTCACCCAGTGGTATGGGAAGGTTGTCTTTATCCCCTCAGACAGGTGTCTGTGAATCAATCAGGACCAAAACCTCATGCCACAAAAACAGTGTCTTCCCCTATACATCTGCTCATTGCACACAGTGCTTAAACAGATATGTTTTATATATTTATCTCTGTTTCTGTATTGTTTATTCTTATTAATGTGTTAATGTTGGTTTGTGTATGTGTGCACCTATCACCAAGGCAAATTCCACGTAGGGTAACTACTGTGGCAATAAACTCCTTTCTGATTTCGGATGCAGATCCGTTAGAGCATTGTCAAACTCAACTTCACTAAGGGCCCCACTGGAAAATGAGAATCACATCCAGGGCCAGGCATGTAGAGTTAATTGACATGCTTTTATTTCTGAGAAAAAATCAAATATCTTTGACTGTAATTTTGGCATGTCTCATATAGTCTTCTCACTTACAGTTTGCTCGACATAAAGCCCTAAAAAAGTCAGCAAGAAACTTCATCAGCCATCGTAGACTTTAGCACGTCAAATAAAATTACATTTTTAGAAGAAGCTACCACACGGTGTTTGGTGTTTTAAGCCCTCAACGTCGTCGCGCAGCGCTGCCTGGAAGGCACTAGGATTAGGGAATGGTTAGGGTTAAGGTTAGGGTTAGGTGCCTTGAAGTCGCTGGTCGCAGCGCTGCCTTGAAGTCGACATTGGGGGCTTACCACACAGCCGGCTCACAACAACCTGTTTCACAGCCTAAATATGAAAACTCTGCTTCTGGGGGAATGTGTGAGTGTTGCGTAATTGCAGTTTGAAAACAGTTTCCCGTCTTTTTGGTTTGTAGCACAACTAGGTGAGCCAAAATGCATTGTGAACCAAAATGATATGCAGGCCGGATCAAAATCTGCTCTCACTGCCTAATTCTTTGCAGTATTACGCTACATGAAACATTAACGCTTCATCTATATCTAACAGAGACCCTGTTAATTCTGCAGACTTTATCTGGAGCAGCAAACCAACAGGCACATGACGGTCATCATTTCTCACTTCAGGCTCATTAACTGCAGCGGCAGGTTAGCTAGTGTTTTTTCTGATCAGTTCTTCTGAGCTGGGAAAGGGCTACTGTTATGGCAAAAGTAAAGATTAAAATCAAATTTGTTATAGTTGTTAAAGGTTTAGTTTGATTGCTCATTCGGTTTAGATTTTGGTAGTTTTGACTTTTTTTTTGCATGTATACCTTTGTGTGGTGCATTTTTACATGTTGTTTTTCACTTAACTTGTCATAAGCACTAGTATACTGTATGACAACATGTCAGAACACCTTTAGGCTTAGATGACTACTACATGATGGGCTTACAGAGTATTCTTTTATGTTTCTGATATTTTAATAAGTACAGTACTTACTGTTAATCAGTCTTGTATACTTGAAAGCAATACTTCAGTAAAATACAAGTATCTTACCAGAAGATGACGTTAGTAGAAGTTACTTACTTTTTACAATATTATTTGATTACAATTCTTAAAGTATCTTATATTTACTGTAATTAAGTATCAAAAGTAATTTTCTGAATTATAAATGTACTTAATTATTAAAAGTTAAAGTTAAAAAAAAAACTTGGCTTCCTTATAGTAAAGCATAATATTCAGGGTTTCCACACCTTCTCAAATATTAAATTCATAAAGTCTTTTCCAGGACTTTCCAGGCACAGCTTCCTCAAGTTAAAGGATCAAACACTGCATATTTTGAGAGAGCTGACATCAACAAAGAGAAAAACAGAAACAGAATTTAAATTTTTTTGTGAGGGAGAATCTTTCACTCCAACATACAAAACCATTTCTTGCAAATACGGCCACAAGTGTGTAACATTATCGTCATCACCACCCTCTTCACCACTGTTGTTGGTGTGGTCATCGCCTGTTACATTGGCGGCAGAGCGCTTGGTTACTGTGTAACCTTGAGACTATCTCTCCAGCTGTAGGCCGCTCGGTAGTCTCGCTTTGCCAGATCCTCCTCCAAAGCGTGCTAAAGGAGAGTCTGGCTACTCCACACAGCATTCTGGAAATGGGAGGAAAACATGCTCTGGTTTATTGGCATTTCTTCAAACCAATCAGAATCGTCATAAACTCCGCACTGAGCCGCTGCAAAATAGTCGTGCGAGAGAAAACTCAGATTGGACAGATAGTCTAGCTAGCTGTTTGGATTTACCCTACAGAGATCTGAGGAGCAGTTAACCATATTCCTCATAAATCCACCAAATTTAAATTTCCAACACAAAGAAAGCGGAAGGAAACAGAAAATACATGCATCCGGCGGAATTTCCTGCGGCACTGGAGCAATCCCGGAAGTGGAACGGTTCCGATCAAACTATCAGTGATTCCACACCAGCACAAGTGCTTTATATACAACCATAGGACGTGGCCGGGCAAGCCGGTGTGTCTTAAAGAAGTATCCATGTACCTGACCTCAGGGGGATCATCCCTGTATATATGAAATATGTAACGGTGGAGAGATACAATAGAGAACCTGCAGCACGTGCTTCCATGCCGCTGTCAGTTATTATGCTTCCTTCTCTTCTTCTTTAGTTTTGGCCTATGGTTTTGGCACTTGGCAACAAACATCTATTATGTCACTAACTAGAATGGAGCGTGCATTAACTTGTAATCTAGGAGCAATGATTCGCCAAACCTGCTTTTATGCAGTCTAACAAATTTCTTCTGATTTTATTTTGTAGTAACGAAGATGCTGAGGGACAGTGAACTGCAGTAAGAGTATACATTTTGTTGAGGAAATGGAGTGGAGTCAAAGTGAAAGTTTCCAGAAATATAAATAACAAAGTACAGATACATTAACAAAATATTTGTACTTGTGTTACATTACAACACTGCTGTTTATTGACTTCACATTGAGTTCAAACTATTATCTATTGGATGCAAAAAGGTTTTGCTGCTATGTTGAAACGGGCTGGGCAGTAACAAGGTAGAGGGGCTGGAGGCTGGTAGGGACATGAATGTTTCCCATCAGCCAATCATCATTCTGAAGGCCACATCCTTCGCAAGAGACAGTCCCACAGAAATGGGACGTGAGAGCTGTCCTTGGTACAAATGACCGCTATTGCAGTGCGATGGCAAAACACTTCCCCTTAATATAATAATATTTAAGTGATTGGACCGGCATGACCATAACGTGTGTGTGTGTGTGTGTGTGTGTGTGTGTGTGTGTGTGTGTGTGTGTGTGTGTGTGTGTGTGTGTGTGTGTGTGTGTGTGTGTGTGTGTGTGTGTGTGTGTGTGTGTGTGTGTGTGTGTGTGTGTGTGTGTGTGTGTGTGTGTGTGTGTGTGTGTGTGTGTGTGTGTGTGTGCATTAAACCAAGGACATGAGACTGTCAGCTGTGTGTGGGTGTGCTACCACATGTCTGTGTCTATTTGATCTTCTAATTTGTAGCCAATGTAGGGAAAGATAAGTCATTACCAGTGGTACTTGCAGCCTGTGTGTGTGCGTATGTGTGTGTGATTGAGTGCAACCTGACAGACGTGACTGAGGGGAATACTAAACAGGGTGCCACACAGCACCGTGACTGACAGAGGAAGATAAGGGCAAAGAGACATACACGGAGAGAAAGACTGAGCGCCAGATGGAGGGATGAACAGGACGAAGAGAAACATGGCAGGAGAGCAAATGAGAGATTGAGGAAGGGAGGGAATATTGATTGAGAGAGAGAGCGCCGCCCAGCAGGACGATCTTTGAGTTTTTAAGGGGAGACACTACAGGGAAAACCATAATTTTTTAATTTTGAGTTTTTGGCCTATTTTGCTTCCATAACATGTCTTCTTTCAGACTATTGTGGGGAAAAAAAACATCCAAAACACACATTTAGATGTTTATTTTACCCCACTTTGTCAATTTGCGCCTGTATATTTCTCCTAAATTCACCAAAAGTTAGCATTAAATAATGCCTTGTTTACAGTGACGGACTGGCCATCTGGAATTTGGGCAAATGCCAGAAGGGCCTAATAATAATAATAACAACAATACTTTGTCTTTGGTTATTTTTGATTAGTTATTTTATGCATGCAGCCACAGATATTCGAGATAGGACCTACTGTATTATTTAATGTCAGTACTCAACTAGGGAGGATTTATGGTTATATCTGTTAGTTCATTTTTTTTTCCTCACACACATTCACATGGGGTGTCTCCCCTTAAAGTGCTCATATTATGCTCAATTTCAGGTTCATAATTGTATTTAGAGGTTATATCAGAATAGGTTTATGTAGTTTAATGCATTGCTGCAGCTCCTCTTTTCACCCAGTGTGTTGAGCTCTCTGTTTTAGCTACAGAGTGAGGCATCTCACTTCTGTTCCATCTTTGTTGGGAGTCGCACATGTGCACCTAGGTAAGGACTATTAGTCAGTATACACTGTTTGGTTTTAGTTTTGGAATGTTTTACATTGTATGTGTGTTAAGGGATAAGGGGGGTGAAAAAAATAAAAGAAAGAAAGGGATGTGTACTGTTGTTAATCTTGTGCCTTTCTCAATAAAAAAAATGTATCAAAAGAAAAAGAAGTGGTATCTGGCCATGCACATAGTTTGGGTTTTATGTGTCGAGGGTTTGACATTTTCTGTCTCTGTCTTTTTTTCGCCACATTCCATTATATCCACTGCTATAATTACTATGAGTCATATTTCTATAATTAGGTTTTTTTTGTAGTTGCTGTGCATCTGTCTCTCTCTTTTTCTCTTTCTCACCCCCCCTCCATCTGAGGTTTATGCCTGTTTAAAGGAAGTTTTTCTTTTTTTTTGTTCTTCGTCAGAGTAGCACCAAATGCTTGCTCTTGGGGGGTAAATTGTTGGGTCTTTGTAAATTATAGTGTGGTCTAGACCTACACTATCTGTAAAGTGTCCTGAGATTTTGTTATGATTTGACACTATAAATAAAATTAAAAGAAAAACTGAATCAAACCCTGGACGATGCGGTTACATGGCATGCGCTGTAACCAGTCAGCTACCAAGGCGCCCTGAGGTCAATCAAAGTAAAACAAATAAATGGATCATTACAATAAAGCAGAATTCTATCCGTCTGTGGCGGCTAAATACAACCAGCAACTGCCGCTCCGATTTTATCATTCTATGGCACTATAGACATTTTACGTTACAGCGCTTTACTTAGTTTAAAATATTCTATTTTAGGTAATATATGGTCTATTGGTGAAGTAAGCATTGATCACTTTAAGGGTGGGGGGGACGGGGGGACTTTTCGTCCCCAACGATGATAAGAATAATTCATCAGAGGCAGGGATAGAAAGGAGGAAATCCATCCATCCATCTGCGGTTTGGTAGCAGCAGGCTAAGCATCCTTCTCTCCAGCCACATCTTCTCGCTCTTTCTGGGGAGGTGTTGCCAGGCCAGATATGTAATCCTTCCAGCTTGTTCTAGGGAATTTCCTCCCACTTTGAAGCCCTGTTTACACGAAGGGTAGACCCAGATATTTTCCTGCGGTTTGGCCTCTCATTTACACGAAAACCCCGTTTTTATCACAGAAAACGATTATTTCTAAAAACTCTGGCCAAAGTGGAGATTTTGATAAACTTCGTTTGCATGTTTGCATGTAAACTGAGACAAACAGAGGTTTAGGCAGCCGAGAGAGAGAAAGAGGAAGTGAGTCGTTGCTGTTGTTTAGGCCTGCAGCGACGCGTCGATTACGTTGACGCATCGACGTCAAAATTACGCCGACGTCGTATTTTTGCGTCGACGCTTCGCCACACACACATGTGGGAGACCAAAACATTGCAGGAAACAGCAACCTCCTCACAGAATTCCCAACAAAGCCCTGCAAAAAGCCCCATGAAAAGAAGAAGTCCTAAAAAAACAGCTCGCCCTTAATCATCGAGGGTATGGGAATACTTAAAATATAGTCCCAAGTACTAACGTTAGCTAAATTAATTTCATGTTTGTGTAGTGTGTTGTGTAGCCTGCACACTTAGGTGGTGCTAGCTAACTATCTTAGCTCTCCGTGCAGTTTGTTCGTGCTAGGTTAGTAGCTAACGTTAACGTTAGGTAGCTACTGGCGCCTAGGCAGCTGTGTTTAGCTAACGTTAGTTATCATCTAATGTTGGCTTGAATGGTAGCTAGCTTACGGCTGCAGAACACAGCTATCTATAGTAGCTAACGTTAGCTAACGTGAACGTTAGCTACTAACCTAGCACGAACAAACTGCACAGAGAGCTAAGATGCGTTGGTTAGCCTAGCACCACCAAAGTGCACAGCTGCATTAGCATGTAAACCTACAGAATAGCAGTTAAGAGAGTCAGTTTGATTATGCATCAGGTTTTATGTTGGGACTGTTATGTTGTGTTAAACAATCCAAGGAATGTCTGTACTGTGCACTGCACAGTGTTTTTCTTTTTTGCACTACAACTTGATTTCTTTGAACAAGAGAGTTATGTTGGTACTGTAAAAGAGTAAACAGGCTGGCCTTTCATTTTGTATAACAGTAAAATAATTATTTTATTTTGTGTAAAGCAGAAGATTTTTTGCTGTGCAAAATTGTTTAATAAAATATATTATTAAGAATTTTTTGGTATTTATTTGAGATGCATTATGGTTTTTATTAATCGAGCAACAGAAAAATAATCGTTATATTAATCGTCCAATTAGTCGTTAGATTAGTCGACTAATCGATAAAATAATCGCCCGATTAATCGTTTAATAAATAATCGTTTACCCCCAGCTCTACTGTTGTTGCATTTTCGGGATTCTGATTGGCTAACGTGGGCTTGAGCTTCTTGTTACACTGCCACCTACAGGTGTGGCATGCTCTTGACAGCATTGACAGCATATATACACGGGTACATGTAAACGAACACTTTTCTGAAAACATAGAGGTTCTAAATGTCTGTTTATGAAAATAGCCGGCCACGTGTAAACGTAGTCTGAAATGCACAGAATCCCTCCAGAAGGGGGCATATGGCAAGCAGTACACAATGACAACAAAGCACATTTCTTGTCATGGAGTGGAAGATCATTTCAGTTCCAGAATGAATGCTACCGTAAAGATGTCCCACTGGGTCAATACTTCCCAAGTTCTGCGGATATTGAGATGTTTTTTTTTAACCATTACTTTAAATCCATGGAAGGCCTGCAGCCAATCAGGCGGTGCCATTTATTGCTGAATCCAATAGTGTTATTTGTGTGTGAGAGAGAAAACAGCAGTTCTACAGGATAATTGGCTCTAAAGATGTGTATGTGGGTGTGTGTTAAACAGACTCGCCAATATTTTACAATTCTTCAGTCCATTTCTCAAATCAATACACAGTTAAATTGGATCATTTACTTGCCCCCCCACACACACACACACAAACACAAAACAATGTCTTGACACTTTTGAACAAGATGTCTACACTTACCGCTACATTTTCTTTTTTGCGTGAATATGCTCATTGTAATATTTTTATTTGTTTTATTTTTTAACAATAGTGGAACTTGAGCATGAAAGTTCGTTCTTGATTTTGGTTGTAGTATGAAACTTTGTTCACATGATAACAGATGGGTGTTGTTGATGAAGTTAGAAGTGGACCTTTGAGCTGAGATTTTTATACTGAGATATTTATACTGAGGACTAGTACAATGAAATATACATCAAGATATCCTCACACAACGTCCGCATATCTTAAAAAGAGTTCAGCACAATTTTAGGCGCATTATTTTACAAATGTCCAGCAACAGGAGCAAAACTACTTGTTTAGGTTTAGGAAAATATGGTGATTTGGGTTCAAATAAGCCACGTGAGGGGAAAGCAGCGGACTCCTGGGTGAAAGTCCTGTGTTTTGCTATTTTTATTTTACTATTATTAGGCCATTATTTTTTCTCTTCCTTCTTCCCAATCTTTTGCCTTTTCTCCTATTAAATAGTGACTGTTAAGTATCTGGCTTGCCTACAACAAGCAGTCTGAGACTTGGCTGAATACTAATATTTCAGATGAAGAAATTAAACTTGACAGATATACACTGTATAGAGCTGACAGGGGTGCACGTGGTGGTGGTGTAGCCACCTATGTTTCAGCACATTTATCTTCAGAGCTTACCACTCCAAATGAAAATCCTGTGCATTTTGAATGTCTCTTTGTAAAAATTTGTTTCCACGAAAACAAACATCTGACTATAGGTAACATTTACAGACCACCAAGCTCCACCTCAGAGTCAATAAAGTGCATTTGTAATCCCATTAGCTCCTTAAATCGTCCAAAAGAAATGATCATCCTTGGGGACTTTAATTGTAATTGGTTAGACCGATCCTCTCTTAACGAAAGACATTTCTTTGAGTGCCTCAACTTAACATTAAAGAACCTACTCGGTTCAATAATAGATCAAAATCTTTATTAGATTGGATCCTGGTCACCCACCTTGATAAGATTATTGACTCTGGACTACTCTCTGATTGCTTTAGTGATCATTCAATTGTGTCTTGCGTATGGAAAATTAGATGACCACGCCTACCACCTAAAATAATCAAAGTTAGACACTTTAAAACACTTTATTGAAGATCTATTGCAGGGGTCTCAAACTCAATTTACCTGGGGGCCGTTCGAGGCAGAGTGTGTGTCAGGCTGGGCCGCGTCAAGTATTCAACAAAAGTATTCTTTGTTTGCTTTCTTAAATAAATCTTGTCCCCAACCCGGTTCTTTCTCTCATCTCCCTGGTATTTTGTATACTCCTCAGCATGTCTAGTTGAGTAATGACGTCTGATGTCATATTCCTTGTACACCGCAACTTTCTCTGTGCATATGAGACACGTAGGGGTGTGCTCGATAGAAAAAATATTCCGTCTCCCACTTTCACTGAAATTGCCTGTGCTCGTCGCCAACCTTTCTCTTCACGGCACATTTTGAGAGAGAAATGACTGGAACTGGGTGATGGCATATATTTTCCGTCACTCTGGAACACGTTTCAACCAAGTGACTAACGTTGATACTTCCCCAGGTACTTCACGGTTGGCTAGCTTGACAACCGTTGACAACAAACGCCGCAGTCACGAGACTAGCTGTGGTAGCCCGTAAGTGCTAAACAAATAAAATAAAAGCGTGGCAAACGCGGCACACGCAACGACTCAGCAAAAAGGTGCGTTTCAGAACAACGCGTGGGTTGCACTGACACTAAACCTTGATGTCAAGTAGGGGGGCCACAAAATATCAGCCCGCGGGACTCAATTGGCCCCCGGGCCACAAGTTTGAGACCCCTGATCTATTGAATATAAAGTGGGACAGACTTAACTTAATTCCCTTTGTTGATGACGCTTGGAATTTTTTTCACACTGAAGTACTCAAAGTTATTGACAAACATCCTCCATGGAGGTCAGTAAGAGTTAAAGGAAGACATCTACCCTAGATTAATGATGAATTACTTGCACTATTCAAGCAAAGGGATAAGGCATGGGATAAACACCGTTCATCAAAGGACCCTGTAGATTGGGAAACATAAATACTGTACCTAAGAAACTTATGCACAAAAACAAAAACACGGAATGCTAAATGGACTATAGCGCTTTTCTAGTTTTCATCACTACTCAAAGCGCTTTTACATAGTACAGGAACCATTCACACACTATGGCCGAGGCTGCCGTACAAGGTGCCACCTGCTCATCAAATAAACATTCACACACATTTACACTCCGATGCATCGGGGGCAACTCTGGGTTCAGTGTCTGACACTTCGACATGGGACTGCAGGGCCAGGGATCGAACCACCAACCTTCTGATTGGTAGGTGACTGCTCTACCGCTGAGCCACAATCCAATTACTTCAAAAAAGTTCCCTATGTAATGACTATAACAATTTCTGGAAAAATCTTAACACTTTACTCAACAAATCTAATGCAAGTGCTCCAACCAAAATTAGACTTCAAAATTATATTATTTCTGATCCTCCTGCAATAGCTAATGCTTTTAATCAGCATTTTCCTTTTCTTTGTAAATCCCAGTCTCTTAACTCCCATAACACCACAAATATTGCTCAACACTTTTGCGCCTCTTCTTTTTCTTTTTCAACTATCTGTCCCATCGATGTTCAGAGAGCTATCTCAGCACTGAAGTCTGGAAGTGGTAAAGACCTAGATGGTCTGGAAACTAAGTTTATAAAGATCGCCTCTGACATACTGGCATATCCACTATCTGACTTATTTAACTCATCATTAACCACTGGCGAGGTCCCACTAAGATTGAAATGTGCCAGAGTAACTCCAATTCATAAAGGAGGCGATCCATTCGATCTTAACAATTACAGACCCATTTCTATTATCAGCAATGTGACAAAAGTCTTCAAAAGCTAATATTCAATCAATTATATAACTATATTAATCTGTCCTCTATCTTGTCTCAGCATCAATTGGGTTTCAGACCAAAATTTTCTACCACATCTGCCTTACTAAAGCTCACCAATGATGTGTCATCATCCTTGGATGACAACATATCAACTGGAGTGATTTTTATAGATCTAACTAAAGCATTTGACCTTGTCAATCACTACATTCTTTAAGATAAACTTCATGCCATTGGTCTCTCTAAACAAGCTCTTCTCTGGTTCAACTCTTATCTACATTTCCGACATCAGTGTGTCCTTATCCAGGGTAGTCTATCTCGCTTCTCTATTATGGAAAAAGGTGTCCCTCAAGGATCATCGCTGGGGCCTCTCCTATTTTCAATCTTCATAAATGACCTCCCCTAAGTTTGCTCAGATTGTTCTATACATATATACACTGATGACACAGTGATTTATACTTCTGATACTATACCTAAGATACAGAACAATCTTCAATCTGATTTCGATACCATTCAACAATGGTTTCAATGTAATGACCTTCTGTTGAATAACAACAAATCATACTGCATGCTTTTCCCAACAAGACAAGACAAGACAATCAGACAAACCTGTTAATTAACTTTTTAGATGGCACCCCTCTCGGGAGAGTTGATGAATCAAATACCTGGGCCTTTGGCTTGACTCTCAACTCTCCTTTAAAGCACACATAAACTCTATTGTAAGGAAGTTAAAAACTGCAATCTAAGGATGCTGTACTGTTCTAGCAATTGTTTTACACAGCAGATCCGGTTAAGAATTGTGAAGCAACTATTATTTCCAATTATAGACTACGCTGATGCAGTATATCAGAACACTACTGAAACCAACCTTAAGCCTTTGACTGTTGTCTTTAATAGTATTTGTAGATTTGTGTTGAGATGCCCCTACAGAACACATCATTGTGTCCTGTATGACTCATTGAATAGTCTGTCACCTAACGCTAGGAGACAGTTTCACTGGTTCCAGATAATTTTCAAATGCATATATCTTAACTATCCACCCTACTTGAAACAATACTTAACACCTTACCAAACAAATTATAGTTTAAGACACACCGAATACCTATCCCTTAATGTGCCTCACATTTCCAAAGAAAGTGGCAGGCGTTCATTTAAATTTAAAGCCCCCTTTGATTGGAATAGCCTGCCTGGGTCACTAAGATCAACGACATCTTTGAGTTGCTTCAAGACATCTTTGTTCATTTACATGCAAACAAGCAATTGTTGTAAATGCTTTCCCTAATGCTTGATTGCTTTTTGGTGTAATTGTTTTTGGTTTGTCTGATTTCTCACAGTTTTCTGTTATTTCTGTTTCTTTTTGTTTTTAATCACTACCCATACA
This sequence comes from Sander lucioperca, assembly GCF_008315115.2. Classification (NCBI taxonomy): domain Eukaryota; kingdom Metazoa; phylum Chordata; class Actinopteri; order Perciformes; family Percidae; genus Sander; species Sander lucioperca. The sequence continues at coordinate 20,887,455 of NC_050184.1, read as the reverse complement.
TTCTCTGTTATGATCATTTCTAACACTATATGGGCATGGGTGTAGTGGGGGGGGGGTTAGGGGGAGCTTGTATGTGAGTGAATGTGTATGTTGTACTGCAATGTCTTGTTTTTTGTATTGTCCAGTCCTACTGAGGACCCTCTCGAAAATGAGATGCCACATCAAGAGGTATTCCTCGTGCAATAAATAATAAATATATATATACCCAGTACATATATAGTGCCTCCTCATCTCTGCACTTTTGGGTCCAAGCCTGCTTCCCTAGACGTGACCAATCCCACGCATCCCCCCCCCCCATGCAAATCACAACCTGTATGTACCTTAATACACATAGACTTAACAATAATGCCAGGCTAACAAAGGGGGAGGATTATCAAACTAATTAAGTTAAACCAATAAGGAACAAAAAGATTTGTATTACAGGTGGAATCAACTTATTCTCGTGATTTGAACCAATAATCTACACACCATTACTGGATGACAGCAACCTTCTCCAAATGTCTGTGTTTGGATGTAAATTCAAGGTTTTCGACCTCAGCTGTAAGGGTCACTGAATGTGAATAGAAGAAAGGCTAGGCATTAGATCCACAGTACATTTTTCCGATTTATTTCTCAGACAGTCCGACACACAAAAACAATCACTTTGTGGTATAAAATAAATAATAATAAATAAAATGTTAAACGGTAGCAAAACCTTCTGTTAGGGGAAATCAACACACAAAATATTAAGTCTGAAAACAGTCACAAAGAAGTGGCAATCAAAATCACTTCAGTGCGGCCCTGTTTAGTAATGTCATCAAATAAAGCAGCATAATCAATGACTGCCTTGTGTTCTATCAGCAGGTTTCATTTAGATACATATTGTCAGGAAAAAGAAGGAAATAAATGCCCAAGGGTATCAGAGAGACGACGCCCACAGGGGGGACTGGAACAACAATAAAAAAAAAAGTGAAAAAAGATGGAGGGCCAACAGGAGAGACGTGTTTGATAGATGTTTTTTCTTAAACTGGACTCCGAGTCACGGCTAAGTAAGAAGAATGAACGAGCTGCGTGTCTGCGGGCAGACAGATAGGAACAAAAGTGAGTGATGGAGAAATAAATGACAGAGAATAAATGAGGAGATGGGAAGAAATGGAGAGGCGAAGAGGGGACTGAGACATCTGTAGACAGAGATGGAAATAAAGAGTGAAGGAATGACATAAAAATGAATGTAATGTCGAGAGAAAATAGTTTTTCAGCAACAGTAGATAGCATAAACGGATTCATGTCCTGGTAAAATGTCTCCAAGTATTCAAGAAGACATCGAAAGAAAAATAATGTAAGAAAAAGCAAATAATAGAGAACAGGAAACATAAAAAATGTGTTTTATTTTTTTGTTGGACTAATGCAATGTTTTAGCTCAGTATAACAGATGTAACCATAGGAGAGAAGACAACGCATTTCCGTCCCCCAGTCATTTATCTCATCTACATACTGCGGTGGAGAAAAGAAAATACATGACAGAGAATAATATGCAAATATAATGAATCACAGAAGAGGGATTCTGTGGAAAGAAATTAATTATCTCGCCCTGCGTAGAAGAAGAACAAGAGAGAAACCCACCTACGTTAAGTACGTCAGGAATTTCCCAGCAATAATTGATACTTCAACAACAAGTAGAAAAAAAGTTTCACAGTGTGGTATTAGTACTTTTACTGAAGTAAAAGAACTGAATACTTCTTCCACCACTGTTCATTATGCAGAAATATTGTAATTTCACATGATCTAAAATTGGTGAAACACTTCCTCACTGCGCGGCTGAAACATCGGTATTTTGCCCTATAAATGTTGATTTTTGTCACCAGAATTGATCGAACTCTGCAGCAACTCGACTTTCTGATGCAGATGTGTGTTCTCGTGTCTGATTTTCTTTCCTGGTGCAGCTTGAATTGATACACGATGGCATTTATATCCACTATGGACTCATTGTAGAAAACGTTCCTAATCGATTTCATCCAAGCTCTTGAGTGTCCTCTCCTTTAGTCTAGATTTACATCGCTACGTTTTGGTTTTTAAGCAATGTTTTGAGCCAAAAGCGATCTCTGTGCACACAATTGTTTTATAGCTCCAGAAGAAGAACTAATTTCCATTTAAACTAACACGCCCAAACCATACATCTCATCAACATTCTCGTATACAGGGCATAAACAGGAGGCAGCGTGTATACTCCGACCGTTGCTGGTTTACCATGGTAACGTTAGTAGCTTGACCGATAACACCCAATCAGGCTGAGAAACGTTGGTGTCAGTGTCGGTGTTGCCAAAGGTCTCTGTTTGCGGCCAATGAGACTGCAACACAACCCCGCAGATTCCAAACCAAAACGGGTCAGAAGTATTTTCAAATGTCTCCGGTTTAGGGCCTCGGAAACGCCAGAGCAGTGTGATTGAGAGGGGGAAACATAGCAAAAGATAATCGTTTTCATACCAAAACGTAGCAATGTAAATGTAGCCTAGAATATTTTAAGGACACAGCAGTTCAAGTTCTAATTTATTCATAATGTCAGTCAAATGTTTATTTAAGTGTTTCCCTTCACACTTAGCTGCACATTAAACAGTCACACGTAAACTGTCTAAGGGCTGAATCCATGACTGCAATTAAAAATGAATGAATCCCAAAAGGCAGAGAAAAAGTATGAAAATTGGAAAGGCAATTTAATGCAGATACAAAGGCGGAGTAAATGGTAAACGGAGGGGAAAAAGGAGGCATGCGACAGATGTAACGACAGAAGAAAAGAAAAATAAGCACAAGAAATGCCTTGGATAGTAGTGGAAGTGACAGAACATATTGGCAAGACGAATGTGCAATAAACTAACGAAAGGAAGATAAAAAATGCAAATGGTGACAAGGTTAAATGAAGGGATAAACAGGCAGGAAATTAAAGGTGTTGACAATCATAGTGGGTCTAATGAAATAGGAAAGGGTGAAGCCTCTGATGAGATTTTAAAAGAAAAGCTCCTTCAGATAAGGTTCATTCTTATTCTGGTGCAATGAGACAGTCCAGGACCTTTCTGGTCTCTGCAGTGGGTTTATTCAAAACTGACAGACTAAAGGCTGTTTTATGCTTCTGCGTCAACTCCCTTTCGGAGTTCTGCGTCAGGGTTGCTTTGCATCGCGGGGCATTTCACTGCCATAACGCTAGGGGGTGATAAGTCTGAGGTTATTTGCGGTTATTTTAATAGTATGCTTGGCCTTTTCTGGTAATTCTCTCTACAATAGAAATGTTCTAGCTATTTGTGAAGGGACATACCGTGTTCTGAAATACTTCAACAGAGTGCCCATATTGGATTCAAAAGCAAAGGTTGACGTTGCCCATAATGGCCCCCAGTGTTTAACACTTTGTGTGATGTGTGTGAGCAAGTGTATGTTGTAAGTCATGCAATCTTTCCTATACAGTCTTTAAAATTCAATGCCAGTATTCTTTCAATACAGGCAGAGCATAGAAGAGGAGAAATGCTCGCCACTCTGAAGCTTTCCAGAACTTCCTTTCACTCACTGACCTTGGTGTCCTAGTTATCTCAACAGGAGATTTTATTTTTACAAGTCGCGAATCAACCTCTTCAATTTGTTTGCCAATGTACTAGGGCGCTTCACTGTTCACTGTATCAAGCCACAACGTAGTCAGTTGCAGAGTGACTCCAAGGCACACATTGTGTTGATATTCAGGAATTAAACCATTTATCATTTGGAAGTGACTAAGCTGCATTAATGGAGATGGCCCTTTGACTCCAAACACTAGCTCATTTACTATTAATGATCACTCTCATTTCAAAGTGGGGGTTCAGGTCGATCATATGGATAGGATTTACCACCTTTGTGATAACAAAAGTCACACCCATAAAAGCCATTAAACTGCTTTATGTTACGAAGCAATGGACGAGCCATCGAATCAGAGCTACAAACTACCACAGACACTTTAGAAACATGACAGTTTCCCTGTACATCTCGCCAGTCAATACCTTCAGTCTCTAATAATGACACTGCATGAAAAGTGGGATTTTCGTCCCCGTAAATGCCCATAAACTCCCGTAAATCTCCCTAATTTTCGGCAGTTAACGACAATTTACAGGCTGTGAACGTCGCGTTTGTCTGTGCCACATATTGTCGGAAACGAACCATGGCGTATGTGGAGAGCTCCCGCGGAGGTGCTAATGGCTCTAATAAGCATATGAATAGCAGCGAAACCTCTCCTGGCCAGAGAGTGTATGGCCTGGCTTGAATTTCCTCACTCAGTATTGGCTGAAGCCACTACTTTTAAACAAGAAAAATCACTCCTGATTGGTTGGCAGATCACTGCCAACCAATCATATGTATATGGTACATGGTACGAAATTCATTTTGACAGCCCTAATGTATATATATATATATATATATATATATATATATATATATATATATATATATATATATATATATAATGTATGGTGTGGTATATATATATATATATATATATATATATATATATATATATATATATATATATATATACATACACATTAGGGCTGTCAAAATTAATTTCGTAAATTTTTTTTAACGCGTTAAATATTAAATTAATAACACAGTTAAATAACACAGAAGTAATTTGTCTTTGAAATATCACCTCAAAGCACCTACCCTAGCTAAATCTAAAGTGCTTCGCAATCTAGCTACATTACAGGAGTGCGGTACTCGCGGCCGAATAATGAAGCCTGTAAGTGAGAAGCTATATTGCATCGGGAGACACCTCTTATGATCTCCCCTCGAGAGGAACCATCGTGTCAAGAATACACACTTTGTATGAAAGCGAGAGGGCACGGAAGATCAACATGCTTGAGCAAGCAAAGAACGTCGCTCTTACAGATGACCATTGGACTTTTGTGAACAATGACAACTACTTAGGCGTCACAGCGTACTTCATTGATAATGAATGGAATCCTCAATCGTTCGCACTAACTGTAAGTAAAACAGAAGAGTGACACTATGCTTTAGCGTGTGCTGATCATTTTCTGGATGTCGTAAAAGAATGGAAAATCAAGGAAAAGTTAACCACACTTGGCACTGACAGTGCTCGTAACATGCAACATGTGTGGGGAGTGAAGTATATTCTGTGTTTGAAATTGCTGGTTGGGGTTCCAACATTCTGAACTTAGCAGAATCTTTCCTTGTTTTGTTTTTTTTGTAACGCTGATATCAAAATGTGCTTTTTCCTCACTTCTGGTTCCAGTTCAATTACCTGACACTGAATTGGCCAAATGCTGCATTTAGAACTTTTAAACACTGGTGCGCCATCACAATTCCAAATTAGTGTCAAGTCATCTTTTCCAAGAACTCCACTGTCACTTAACTTTTGATACTCTTCACCAGACTGTATGTCAGAGAGAACCCCAAAGGTTCTAGTTTTTTCATTAAGACTGACACCATGTTCTTGCAGAGGTTGCTTAATCTGTGCATACAAGGGCAACACTAGAAAATAGAAGCCATTCTTTAGGTTTGCATTGGCATCAAATACTGTGTTGCAAGAGTCACATTAACTCTGTGCTAATGCTAATAAAGCATTTTAAACAGCTTTCACAATAAAAGTGAATTTCAAATTTAGATGAACTTCCAAATTCTTTGTGGAAAAGGTAATGTAAAGATGGGGTCAGACCAGGAAACATTATGTTAAACATTTCCAGTAAGTGAGTAAGTGCTTCCCTGGTTAAATTATGCCGTAACAGGACATCACCATCAATACACTTTCTCCTTTTGAAAGAGGTGCACCAGGATACAAGGGCTTGTCACCAGTACCTGCTCTATCTTCACAGAGAGAGAGAGAGAGAGAGAGAGAGAATAAAGATGTGAGCAGCAAAACGTATCAGGAATGCCTTATTTTATTTCTAGAAATTCTTGATGTGGATTACAACGAAATTGATAAAAATGTTATATCCTACAGAGCTGCAAACCCAAATGAAAGGTACACACACACAGGTAACTATTCAACTTTTGTAGCGTCTAATTACCCAGGTATGACATGATATGAGTCCTAAAGGTGGCGAAATATAGTTACAAATATCTTTGTCTGCCAACCAATTATTGGACAATATTTTATATTGTCTACAAATGCACTCGTGCTATTTTTACATGAGCTATTACACTAACTACTAACACCATGTCATTGGACCATTTACTACATACCACAGAAAAGTCAGATGTGTTTTCTTCACTAGTATTGCCCTCCATCAAGTCTTCATTGTCCACATCTTTTTCATCTTCACTCCTGGCAGCATCAAGCATGTTCACTTTGGAATTTGATAGGTCTTCCTCATTCTACAGATTAACAAGGGAAAAAGATGACTTGAAATAATATCAATGAATTAAAAGGGTAGGCATTTATTTAACGAAAAGTAAAAACGGTGTTTGCATATTTACCTCTTCAATGTCATTACCCAACAGGCTAGTTGTGGAGGAGATTTCATTGTCCACTTCATCATCTTCGTCTTCACTGTCGGAAGCAAAACTCATGTCATCTTCTGTGTTTATTCGGTCATTCTCATTGTCTCATTGTCAAAAAGAGAAGAAAAAGAATCAAGTAACAAAAAATTGCCGGTGCAACACAGATGTCTTCTTACTTGATAGTTTTATTACTTAAGGTGCAAAACAGTGACTAACGTTTCGATGTAGAGTTACATCTTCATCAGAATCCTTGGAGAGAATGGGCAATGAAGCCCTTAATAAGAATCAACAGGTGCGTAAGGGGAGCGTTAGCTGCCTGAAGTCAGCAGCCTCAATCAGTCATTAAAGGGCAAATTCCCACACACAGTTCAAAAGTGATTAAAAAACAATGTTGATAAGTAACAATGTTGATAGTAACAAATATAAAATGTTCACAATACAATGGAAATAAAAGTATATTCATCTTAAATACTATACTTTAACATATTTTGACTTTAGAGAAAGCAAGTTAAATTAAATTCTTCATTTAAACCTAGAGGTTCTAAAGTGCTGAGTGTATGTATCCAGAGCGCTTCCCTGCATAGGAGTTTATTAATGTCACCACCCCTGGATGGGGGTGTGATTTTCTCGATTCCCCAAAATCTCAGTGATGCAGTGGAGCCATGATTGGCCTGCTTATAATGCCTCGCCATGGCATATGTTAAATTCTGGGTGCGAATAGCTGTCTTATGTTCAGATTTTCTTAGTTTGAGTTGACATTTTCTTTGGCCTATATAAGCCAGTGCATTGCGCACTAGAGTATTTTTTTCGACCGGCTACACTCCAGAAGCAGGAAGAATGAAAAATATTATTTGCAAGCATTGGCATGTTCTGAAGAGTGACCCGACACTCAAAGACATATGCGCCAATCCGCCTAGGTTTATATTTAGGCGTGCTGGCAACATTCGTGACCGATTGGTCCATTCAGACATGTCTAACCCACCTCTGACCACTTGGCTCCCCAACCCACCCTTGGGTTTCTATAAATGTGGTAACTGTGCGCAATGCTCTAACTCGACCAATGCAAAGGAATTTTCACATCCTCGCACTGGCAAGAAATACTCAATCTCTTCATTTATTAATTGTAACAGTAGACATGTAGTGTACCTTCTAAAGTGTCCCTGTGGATTGGCTTATATAGGCCAAAGAAAATGTCAACTCAAACTAAGAATATCTGAACATAAGACAGCTATTCGCACCCAGAATTTAACATATGCCATGGCGAGGCATTATAAGCAGGCCAATCATGGCTCCACTGCATCACTGAGGTTCTGGGGAATCGAGAAAATCACACCCCCATCCAGGGGTGGTGACATTAATAAACTCCTATGCAGGGAAGCGTTTTGGATACATACACTCAGCACTTTAGAACCTCTAGGTTTAAATGAAGAATTTAATTTAACTTGCTTTCTCTAAAGTCAAAATATGTTAAAGTATAGTATTTAAGATGAATATACTTTTATTTCCATTGTATTGTGAACATTTTATATTTGTTACTATCAACATTGTTACTTATCAACATTGTTTTTTAATCACTTTTGAACTGTGTGTGGGCATTTGCCCTTTAATGACTGATTGAGTGTAACACCTTGGTTGAGATGGGTGTATCTTCAGGCAGCTAACGCCCCCCCTTACGCACCTGTTGATGATTCTTATTAAGGGCTTCATTGCCCATTCTCTCCAAGGACTCTGAACTCTACATCGAAACGTTAGTCACTGTTTTGCACCTTAAGTATTAAAACTATCAAGTAAGAAGACATCTGTGTTGCACCGGCTATTTTTTGTTACTTTATACCGTTTTTGTCCTGCCTTGGTTGCACCGGATTGTTGTCCGCAGAAGCGCAGAGAACTTTCTCTTTTTTCTAAGAAAAAGAACCATTTGTTGCCTTGGAGCAATACGTTGGAAGGAAAGACATTATAACAATGCCAGTGGGACTAAAACTGTGTAATTGTGTATTTACCTCTTGAATATCAGTATCCAACAGTGTAGTTGTGGAAAAGTTTTCATTGTCCACTTCATCCTCACTGTTGGATGCATGACTCATGTCATCTCCTGTGTTTATGCGGTCATCCTTATTGTCATTCTAAAGGTTAACAAGGGAAAAAACACAAAGGGTAAAATGTCAAAGAAATTTCATTATAACTTATTATAATTATTATAACTTAACTCATTATAACATTATAAATGAATAGTTTTTGTCATTTATCAATTAAAAATACTAAACATGTGCTGGTTATAGCTTTACAAATATTAAGAATTATTTGCTTTACCTCCTTTCCTATAAATGGAAAATACATTAAAAAAGTAAAATCTTTTTTCTGGCTGCTGATCTGATTCAGGAAGCTAGGCAGACGTTTAGGCACTGGGAACTTGTGATGGGCATTTGTCATTACTTATAACATTGAAATTATTAACGTTAATCGACAATGACAATAACTATTAGTTGCAAGTTGTCATCCCTCATACTGACCACATTTAGCAAACTCTCATCACCATCTTCATTATTTGCATTTGACCTGCCATCTTCTTGGCTCTACATTTAAAGAGAGAGATACAGAGACATTTTAGTCATATAGCTATTTGTAGACACTTCATTGTGATACATACAAAATAAAGCCTCATGTGATAAGTTCTCCTGAAGCAGTTTCTGATAGAGTAACGTTAGATAAGTAATGTTATTAAGTTACGTTACACCTGTGCTGTGTAAATTAATCTGACTTTGAACAGAAATAAAAGCGTTACCAAAGTTACTTACTTTTGCATTCCATCTGAACTTTGTTCTCTTTGGAATTGCTTCTGTGCCACGCAAGTATCTTTTGTAAGGTCCTTGACGTTTTGCCATTACTTCGCACGTTGCACACAACTGCTGTCAAGTGTCAACGTCAAACTGGACAGAGAGGTAGCTTGCTCAGACTAACGTTACATTGCAAACTGCCGTAGCTAGCTGTCAAAGATGGCGGCCATTCTGCACAAGTGCGACCATAGAGTGTGACGAATCCCAAAATGCTTTTCGATGCACCTCTCGCGATAGTACGCCGTGCAATCCGTTTGCGCCACAGAGCTGTGGTTTGCACGCATCTCACCTCATCTCAACGTTTCAGCATCTTGGATCTCACCTAACGGTCACCGGAGACCGCAAAAACAAACGTAATTGTCAGTGTTTACACTAGTTATCCATCACAGTGGCATTTGCCATATATTATTTCAAGGACAAGACTGTGGAAGTTGGAAAAATTGATTGGAAGAGTATTGAAGACCAGCAAAAATCCCTTAAAAATGAGCACACAGTGCCCCAGACTCGAGGATGAAGATGGGTGGATGAATGTAAAGTGGAACAAAGGCAGAAAAAAGAAAGATGGTCCAGCCTTTTGTGACCAGATTTCCCGGAACTAAAACCAGGACACTTTGCACGTGATTGTAGTGCTCGTGCACGCACACGCTTTTTAACGTGATCATGTGCCAGCCCAGGTCAGACATAGAAACAGACAGATTAGACACAATTTTGCCAACAGCACACATAGGCCTAGTGCTCACAACATAATGGGGTATCTCAGTTAATATTCATGAATTTTCTTGGTATGTAGCCTACATATCTAAGAAATAATAGGCTATTAAAAGACATTGAGTGAGTTTCATGTGGGACCATTTATTTTTCAGAATTAAAGCATTCTTTTGGAAAATGCACCCACTGAACTTGTGAAAAACTTTGTGAAAAGGTATTTTTCATTGCATGGCACTAAACAAATTATTTGGAACTGCTGCCACAGGCTTGAACTAAAGTTATGGTAACACTTTACGGTAAGGGTACATGAATTATGAATTCATGCATGAATTAATTTATGATTTGTGCATTACTTCATTCCTTTATATCTTATGACTCATCAGGAATTGACATGAGTTCATAGCCTCTCATTCATGACCTCATGCATGAACAACATATCAACTAAAGCAATAGGTAAGGTGGGTACATCATTATGCACAAGTTGTGTTCAAATCAGAATTTGCGCAGTGATGACCACATTTTTTTGCAGAAAAATAAATAATCATGCTTAATAATTCATAATGATGTGCCCACGTACCTAATGCTTTAGTTGTGTTGTTCATGTATGAGGTCACGAATGACTATTAACACGTCAATTCCTGATGATTCATGGGATATTAAGGAATGCAGTAACACATAAATCATTAATTACATAATGCATAATAATACATAGCCTACATCAATTAATTTATGCATGAATTCATGATAATTCATGTACCCTTACCGTAAAGTGTTACCACAACAACACACACACACACACACACACACACACAAATCTTGTTTGATAGAGCAGATAGCTTCCCTATTGGAAACATTCATTCCGTGTATTTGTTAGAGGAGTGAATTTGCTCACGAATCAATTTGTTGGCAGAAAGCCTACTGTGAAATTGCCCTCATGTCAGCAAAATTGGCCCGTATGACGAGTATCTGCTTCACATTTTCACGGCTGTGGGTTGACTCTCCACGGTTCTCATGGGCTTTATTTAAGTCCTAACGTGAAAAAGCGTAACGTGGTTTAATGTACCTAAACAACGGTCAAAAAATCTAACCCAAAGTCCAATTATAATGGATGTTATCTGACATTAAGTGTTTCTGCTTCATTGAAAAACATGCAAGAGGAAGACAAAGCCAAACAGTAGGTGGATGAAGGATGTGGAAGAGGATGAAAGTCCAACAAAACAGGTAATTCACTTACTCATTATTGATGTGCAGAAAACTGAAACTGGAAAGCCAAACCTTCCTTCTCATTGTTCTGACCTCACTTGATCTCTTCATCGAAAAACAATAAGGAATTATTTTTAAGAATTAACGTAAATGCTGAATTTGTTTAAAATTTGCCTAACTTCATATTTGCAACAAGTTGTCCCTTCATTTCCATAGAGTATGGGAGAAATGTGCCACATTTAAATGTAATCAGTGTTTTTACGTCACTAATTAAAAGTAATGCCATTTCTATGTTGCCTCACATGTTTTTTTCACTGTTCTGATTGCTTTATAAGATGCTTTATGATAATGTTTGATTTTAATTCTAAAATGACTAAATCCACCATATATCGATGATGATGCATTCAATCAGTGTGTGATGCACAGTGCTCCAACAATAATGTCAGTGGTGTGGAAGTATTTCACCATTTCTGACAAAGAAACATTTGTAAATCTTTTTTAGCTAATATTTATAGATGGGGTGCATCATCAAAACCTTTAAACCTTCGGATTTTGAGCCATCACTTGAAAAAACATTAATTGGCCAATCTTAGTCTCAAATCTTGATTTTTGATTATTTTAGTAAACTACAGTGAAGAAAAAACGTATTTGATCCCCTGCTGATTTTGTACGTTTGCCCACTGACAAAGAAATGATCAGTCTATAATTTTAATGGTAGGTTCATTTGAACAGTGAGAGACAGAATACCATCAAAAAAATCCAGATAAACACATGTCAAACACGTTATAAATTGATTTGCATTTTAATGAGGGAAATAAGTATTTGACCCATCTGCAAAACATGACTTAGTACTTGGTGGCAAAACCCTTGTTGGCAATCACAGAGGTCAGACGTTTCTTGTAGTTGGCCACCAGGTTTGCACACATCTCAGGAGGGATTTTGTCCCACTCCTCTTTGCAGATGTTCTCCAAGTCATTAAGGTTTCAAGGCTGACTTTTGGCAACTCGAACCTTCAGCTCCCTCCACAGATTTTCTATGAGAATAAGGTCTGGAGACGTGCTAGGCCACTCCAGGACCTTAATGTGCTTCTTCTTGAGCCACTCCTTTGTTGCCTTGGCCGTGTGTTTTGGGTCATTATCATGCGGGAATACCCATCCACGACCCAATTTAAATGCCCTGGCTGAGGGAAGGAGGTTCTCACCCAAGATTTGACTGTACATGGCTCCATCCATCGTACCTTTGATGCAGTGAAGTTGTCCTGTCCCCTTAGCAGAAAAACACCCCCAAAGCATGTTTCTACCTCCATGTTTGACGGTGGGGATGGTGTTCTTGGGGTCATAGGCAGCATTCTTCAACACAGCGAGTTGAGTTGATACAAAAGAGCTCAATTTTGGTCTCATCTGACCACAACACTTTCACCCAGTTCTGCTCTGAATCATTCATATGTTCATTGGCTTCAGACAGGCCTGTACATGTGCTTTCTTGAGCAGGGGGACATTGCGGGCGCTACAGGATTTCAGCCCTTCACGGCGTAGTGTGTTACCAATTGTTTTCTTGGTGACTATGGTCCCAGCTGCCTTGAGATCATTGACAAGATCCTCCCGTGTAGTTCTTGGCTGATTCCTCACCGTTCTCATGATCATTGCAACACCACAAGGTGAGATCTTGCATGGAGCCCCAGACTGAGGGAGAATGACAGTTCTTTTGTCTTTCTTCCATTTGCGAATAATCGCACCAACTGTTGTCACCTTCTCACCAAGCTGCTTGGCGATGGTCTTGTAGCCCATTCCAGCCTTGTGTAGGTTTACAATCTTGTCCCTGACATCCTTGGACAGCTCTTTGGTCTTGGCCATGGTGGAGAGTTTGGAATCTGATTGATTGATTGCTTCTGTGGACAGGTGTCTTTTATACAAGTAACAAACTGAGATTAGGAGCACTCCCTTTACGAGTGTGCTCCTAATCTCAGCTTGTTACCTGTAGAAAAGACACCTGGGTGCCAGAAATCTTCTTGAGAAATCTTGATTGAGAGGGGTCAAATACTTATTTCTCGCATTAAAATGCAAATCAATTTATAACGTGTTTGACATGCGTTTGTCTGGAATTTTTTGTTGTTATTCTGTCTCTCATGTTCAAATGAACCTACCATTAAAATTATAGACTGATCATTTCTTTGTCAGTGAGCAAACCTACCAAATCAGCAGGGGATCAAATACTTTTTTCATTCACTGAATGGAGCTAGATCAGAACTCTCTGTGGTACAGTTGATTCTAGTATTTCCCTTCTGATTACTGTCTCCCATCACCCTAATCTAATGGAGTTGAATGGGTACATGTTTGTGGATTTCAAAGCAACCAAAGAATACCAGCCAAGTAAAGACAGTTAGCCAGTGCTGACTGGTGTCCTTCATTCCATGGTATCCATTGTATTTGGGTGACTGCAGAAAGTGAATGTAGCGTAAATATCCAACCCTTACCAAATCACACTGAAACTATCTGGACTGATAAATTGCAGTACAAAAAAAGTGAAAAAATATTTGCCCACTGAAAGTCAGCCTAAGAATGGCTGTTCTGTCTGTCCATTCAACACTTAACTTCAAGAGATCATATCTTGAAATATAATTTAAAGATTACCAGTAAAAAAACGGGTGAACCCTGACAATATACCCCCAGCATCCACCAAGCCAGCAGGGCAGCAGTGGCGAAGGGTTACTTTGCTTTTTTATTTTGGGTGAACTAGTCCTTTAAGGACTTATAGGTTCCATAAAAAAAATCCAGCTGTTCCCACAGACTTTGAGTTCTAAAAGTCATCATGTAAACTGGAAGATTTCCTTAGGTCATTGAATAATATTAGTAAGAGCCTTGGAAAAGGCCACAAATGGCACTACATTGTAAAAAATTAAATATAATTAGGTGGCATTAAAAGAGTCTTAACATGTTTTATATTTAGCTTACTGAAACCTGCAGACAACCTAATGTATGTTTTTTCTTGATTATTGTGATGATTGGAGTTTGTCTCAACATGCAGTCATGAGACTTAAAGCTTTTGCACCCTGGTCTTCTAATCATTTATATCTTCATTCTCTTAACAGAGCTTCCGGGAGTAACAAAGTTGAAAGAAGTAATTGAAAAAGTCACATATCAGACATCAACTTCTGCATCCACCTGGTCAACACCCACAACATCTCTAGACTCAGCAGCTTCTGCGTGTCTTTCTCAGAATCAGAATCAGAATCAGAAAGGGCTTTATTGCCAAGTACGTTGCACATACGAGGAATTTGTCATGGTGTTGTTGGTGCATGTCACACATACAAATATAAGAACGATAAAAAGAATATGAACAATATAAGTATAAACATATACACACAGTATGTATTAATAATGATAAAATACATTTAAATAAATAGTAAAATAAGTTAAACAGTAGTAAAAAGGAAAAAGGAACGCTACAGCAGAGTAGGTACAGTGGCATGAGAGGTGGGGTGTGGAGAGAGTCAGGATGGGTTCCGGGCCTTGTTAATAAGGCTAGTGGCGGAGGGGAAAAAACTGTTTATGTGGCGTGAGGTTTTGGTCCTGATGGACCTCATCCTCCTGCCAGAAGGGAGTGGCTCAAAGAGCTTGTGTCCGGGGTGGGAGGGGTCAGCCACAATCTTTCCAGCACGCTTCAGAGTCCTGGTGGCGTATAGGTCCTGGAGCGGCGGCAGATTGCAGCCAATCACCTTCTCAGCTGACCGAATGACACGCTGCAGCCTGCCCTTGTCCTTGGCAGTGGCAGCAGCGTACCAGATGGTGATGGAGGATGTGAGGATGGACTCAATGATGGCTGTGTAGAAGTGCACCATCATTGTCTTTGGCAGGTTGAATTTCTTCAGGTGCCGCAGGAAGTACATCCTCTGTTGTGCTTTCTTCACGAGGGAGCTGATGTTCAGCTCCCACTTGAGGTCTTGGGAGGTGGTAGTTCCCAGGAAGCAGAAAGACTCCACAGTGTCAACTGTGGAGCCACAGAGGGTGATGGGGGCAGGTGAGGCTGGGTTCTTTCTGAAGTCCACAAGCATCTCCACTGTCTTTAGAGGTTGTTTTGCTTGCACCAGGTCACCAGGTGGTCAGCCTCCCACCTGTAGGCGGACTCGTCTCCATCAGAGATGAGTCCGATGAGGGAGGTGTCGTCCGCAAACTTCAGAAGCTTGACGGACTGGTGACTGGAGGTGCAGCTGTTGGTGTACAGGGAGAAGAGCAGAGGAGAAAGAACGCAGCCCTGGGGCGATCCGGTGCTGATGGTCTGTGAGTCGGAGACGTGTTTCCCCAGCTTCACATGCTGCTTCCTGTCAGACAGGAAGTCAGTGATCCACCTGCAGGTGGAGTCAGGCACACCAAGCTGGGAGAGCTTCTCCTGAAGCAGAGCCGGGATGATGGTGTTGAAGGCAGAGCTGAAGTCCACAAACAGGATCCTGGCGTAGGTTCCTGCGGAGTCCAGGTGCCGGAGGATGTAGTGGAGGGCCAAATTGACTGCATCATCTACAGACCTATTGACTCTGTAGGCAAACTGCAGGGGGTCCAGGAGGGGGTCGGTGATGGCTTTGAGGTGTGAAAGCACAAGGCACTCAAAGGACTTCATAACCACAGAGGTCAGGGCGACGGGTCTGAAGTCATTAAGTCCTGTGATCCTTGGCTTCTTGGTGACAGGGATAATGGATGAGGTCTTGAAGCAGGCTGGCACGTGACATGTCTCCAGTGAGGTGTTAAAAATGTCTGTGAACACTGGAGACAGCTGGTCAGCGCAGTGCTTCAAGCTGGATGGGGAGACAGCATCCGGTCCAGCAGCTTTCCTGGGATTCTGTCTCCTAAAGAGTCTGTTGACGTCCCTCTCGTGAATGGAGAGAGTCGTCACTGAGGTGGGAGGGGGGGTGGAGGTGGAGGGGACCTTTAAGGAGGGCATTGGTGGGGCGGCCCAGGACCCTGCTGAGGTGGGCGAGGTGGAGGTGATGCACAGTGGCTGTAGCTGTAGGGAGGTGTCGTGGGGGATGGTGTCAGGACTGTCCTTTTGTCTTTCAAATCGACAGTAGAACTCGTTCAGGTTGTTGGCTAGGTGTCGGTCATTGAAGGAGTGGGGGGTTTTAGGCTTGTAGTTGGTGATCTGCCTAAGTCCTTTCCAGACAGTCGCAGAGTCATTAGCTGAGAACTGGCGTTGGAGCTTCTCAGAGTACCGATGTTTTAGCCTCCTTCACTGCCTTGCTAAATTTGTACTTTGACTCTTTAAATCTGTCTTTGTCCCCACTCCTGAACGAGTCTTCCTTAGCCAACCTTAACCTTCTGAGTTTGGCTGTGAACCAGGGTTTGTCATTGTTGTAACTCACCCTGGTGCTTGATGGAACACAGCAGTCCTCACAGAAGCTGATGTATAATGTCACAGCCTCTGTGTACTCATCCAGACTGTTGGTAGCAGTCCTGAACACATCCCAGTCAGTAGAATCCAAACACGACTGGAGATCCTCCACAGCTACACTGGTCCACTTCCTTGACGTCCTCGCTACAGGTTTGCAGAGCTTTAGTTTCTGCCTGTAGGCGGGGATCAGGTGGACCATGACGTGGTCAGAGTGTCCCAGTGCAGCACGGGGGACGGCGTGATAAGCATCCCTGACTGTGGTGTAACAGTGATCCAGAATGTTCTCCTCTCTGGTCGGGCATTTAATATGCTGTCTATATTTAGGGAGTTCATGAGTGAAGTTCCCTTTATTAAAGTCACCAAGGACAATAACTAGGGAGTCCGGGTTGGTCCGCTCCACACACAGTATCTGGTCGGCAAGCATGCGCTGCGCGTCCTGCACGTTGGCCTGTGGTGAGATGTAAACACCGACCAGAATGAATGAATGGAACTCACGGGGTGAATAAAAAGGCTTACAGTTTATGGTGAAATACTCCAGGTCAGGAGAACAATGCTGCTGGATCACTGTCACTTCGTTGCACCAACCGCTGTTGATGTAGAAACAGATTCCTCCACCTTTAGTTTTGCCAGAGAGGTCCGTGTCTCTGTCCGCTCTGAAAAGCTGGAAGCCTGCCAGCTGCAGCGCAGAGTCCGGTATTATTCCACAGAGCCACGTCTCCATGAAGCACAAAACAGCAGATGAAGAAAAGTCCCTGTTTCCCCCCAACAGCAGTTGTAATTCCTCCACTTTGTTGGGCAGAGAGCGCACGTTAGAGAAGAATATTCCAGGTAACGGTGTGCGCGATCCTCACTGGCTCCTGAAATGGTGTCTGATGATATGGTAACCACCTATCATGCATAGATATGTTACCGTCCATGTGGGAATATGTTGATTATATGATTTCCCAGTAAATCTGTAACCAACTTGGCGGTGACTATACACATAACCTGGAAAATCTTCATGTTCAACTGTGTAGTGAATGTGCATATTAACTTATTATTATGTATATTGCCTAACCAAACAGGAAATCAGGGAGGCATTCCTGCATTTCCTAATGGAAAGGTTCATGTGGATGGAGATACTACAGAGCAGCGTGGCACAGTAGCACCCTCATTAATCATTTCATTGGGAAATGTGGGAATGCCTCCAAGATTTCCTATCTGGTCGGGGAATAACAACGTAGTTAATATGCATATTGCACAGTTGATGAATAGGTACATGTCCCAGGAAATGTGTATGATTATATTTTCATATCTTCGTTCTGTAACAACAATGTATGACCAATTGCAAACTAACTGATCACTTAATTATTTTGCAGGTGTCTCTTGTGCCAGGCTCTGATGTCAAAGTCCTTAGACGAAAGCTTAACTGTCAACGGACTGCAAATTCATCGGCCTACATCGGGGACCTTGCTGTGCTTGTCTACGGCAGAGAAACACTGTCCAATTCAAGTTTGACGGGGAGACAATCAGGGACACATAAAGACGTGGAATCAAAGCCACAACTTGATAACACAAAACTTGAAGCTATAGTTGGTGAGTGCATTTAATTTAAGGGAAATACATTCCTACACATTACTCATACAGTTCTTTTTACAAAATGACTGCAGTGTTCCATGTTGGAGGTAATGGTGGTTGAGTTCAATTATTGTTATCTCCAACATGGAACAAAAATGGAACATCCAAACATAATGTAAAACTATAATCTCTAATGCTGCTTTGACTTTTTTAATGTGTTCATTCTGGATGGTGAATTTGGGGTGATAGAAAAAATAAGATAAAGTAATGTTTTGTTTGTGTGTTTTAACTCACAGGCCATGTTCTGTCAAAGTTACCTGACATCAGCATGCATGATGTGAGACGCATCATAAGAAAAAAATGCAACAACGAAAGTTTTATTTATTTGATTGGGACAGTGCATGTTAATGAACATGGAATACATGCATGTAAACATGCCGGATTGTAGCCAAGGGTTAATTTCCATCCGTAGTCCCACGGGCTAAGATCACACAGGTCACAGAACATTGCATAATAAAATTTACATCTACAGTAAGTACATCGTTTATCAATAAATTAACAAAAGCCCTATATACAATATTCACATATGACTTAAAAATTCATTCAACTTCAAAAATCCATATACACATTACAAAATAAAGAAATTCAGAAAAAGATACAACATACCCACTAATGTCTGCAACTTTGGTTTGCCCATAGCCATTTTTTCAACTGGACTTTAAACGAGCTATATGTAGGGCATTCTCTCAATGTTAGAGGAAGACTATTCCACAGGTTCCCACCTCGGACAGACAGAACCGTCTGACCAAAGGTGGTACGCCTGTGGGGTATTATCAGGTCTCTTTTAGTAGAGGCTCGAGTGGTCCTCTGCAAATTTTCTTTAGATTTGATAAAGTCCTTCAATGGTGGAGGAGCGAGGGAATGTAGAACCTTGTATATCAAACAGGCCATTTTCAAAGTTACGCCAAGCAAGCCACTGCAAAGAAGACCATATGAAAATAACTTTTAGTTTTGTGGTTCCTCTGTCATTTAACAGGGCAGAAAATAGAGGTGTACAACCTGTTTGTGGGTAGCCTGTGACCCTCAAGATTATGTTCATACTGTTTGTTGTGTTTTGTTTGAACCAGGATGACATCTAAAACAATATTTGTTTGAATTTTTTGATTTATAATATATATATATATATATATATATAAAAGGTAACTGGCGGCATTCTGTCTAAATTCGGTCTGTTTTGCAGACGTCTGTGGTGCATTGCCCTGTACTTCTGCTGGCTGCGAAAAGGACGAAGAATCCATCCAGCACACTCTGTCTCGCTTCCAGCAGCTGTAAAAACAATCAATAAAGACAATCAGTACTGCACGATGCACTGCGTATGGACACAACACATCTATTAATTAATTTTATTATTTATTAATAATAAAAATAGTCACATTGACATTGAGCCAGTTGAGGTGGTTCGGGCATCTGGTAAGGATGCCCCCTGGGCGCCTACCTAGGGAGGTGTTCCAGGCATGTCCAGCTGGGAGGAGGCCTCGGGGAAGACCCAGGACTAGGTGGAGGGATTATATCTCCAACCTGGCCTGGGAACGCCTCGGGATCCCCCAGTCGGAGCTGGTTAATGTGGCTCGGGAAAGGGAAGTTTGGGGTCCCCTGCTGGAGCTGCTCCCCCCGCGACCTGACACCGGATAAGCGGACGAAGATGGATGGATGGATGGACATTGACCATTGTCTTGTTGAAAGACCCATTTCAAAGGCATTTCCTCTTCAGCATAAGGCAACATGACCTCTTCAAGTATTTTGATGTATTGAAACTGATCCATGATTCCTGGTATGCGATAAATAGGCCCAACACCACAGTATGAGAAACATCCCCATAACATGATTTTTGCACCACCATGCTTTACTGTCTTCACAGTGTACTGTGGCTTGAACTCTACCCTAGACCCAAAAAGAACAATTTTGCTCTCATCAGTCCACTGAATGTTGCGCCATTTCTCCTTTGGCCAAATTTCAACCTATTCAGTACATGTCTTTTTTTCAGCAATGGGACTTTGCGGGGGCTTCTAGCTGATAGCTTTGCTTCACATAGCCTTCTTCTGATCGTAACAGTACTCACAGGTAACTTTAAGTCTTCTTTGATTTTCCTGGAGCTGATCATTGGTTGAGCCTTTGCCATTTTGGCTATTCTTCGATCCATTCGAATGGTAGTTGACCGTTTTTTCCCACGTCGTTCAGGCTTTGGATGCCATTTCAAGGCATTTGAAATCATTTTGGCTGAGCAGCTTATAATTTTCTGCACTTTTTTATATGATTCCCCTCTCCAATCAACTTTTTAATCAAAGTCCGCTGTTCCTCAGAGCAATGTCTGGAACGACCCATTTTGCTGAGTATTTCAGTGTGAAATGCACTATAACCAGCATGCACAACATTTGCTTCCTTCCTTCCTTAAATATGGGCCATAATTGACACCTGTTTCTTCACAGAATCAATCACCTCACGAACTGAACACAACACTGCTATTATTTTGAACATGCCCCTTTCAATTACAGATTCAATTACACAGAATGAGCAGCATGCATGTCATGACTGTTGTCTGTTCGTTTTCTATGACTCTACAACACTTACTAGTAAATTATTTGCCATGTAGAAATATCACTTCTACCAAAACATTTGATTTATGAGGTTAGTGATGTTAGACTGCTATTATTTTGAACACAACTGTATCTCAAGGATGTATGCTATAAATTAAATAAACTTCAGCTGGAGTCCGATTTACTACAGCAACGCGGTTGACCACATCAGTGATCTCTTTCCATACCGCATTCTTTCTTCAGCCTTTAACATCAGTTTTCAGGCTGCCAAATAGTGCAAATGAAGCTGAGATATCACGGTTTCAATCTCCACCTCAGAAAAGTGCCGCTTCTTAACCAGGATTACATCTCGCCATGTCATTAATTGTAGGGGCGAGGCCTCAAAACCGAGCATATATTGGGGCGTGATATTTAAGTTACGATTGTTTCCAGCCGTTGTAGTTATCTTTGTATTTATAAGACCATTCTTACGCTCTGATTGGTGTGATACGAAGGTTTCATCAATCACACGTGAAGCCTGTCGTAAGATGATTTCTGCGCTCATATCTTCGCTGGTTTCTACGATAAATTGATAAATGAGGGCAATTATCTTTATTATTACTATAATTGCCACTGTTCATTATACCAACTGCTATAATTATTATGAATCATAGTCATATTTCTCTATATCTGTATCAGTGTCTTTGTATCCCCACCAGCACCGTCAGACACGGCACACCAAGAGCCAGGGTCTGTCCCAGGTTTTTGCCTAAAAGGAAGTTTTTCCTCACCACTGTCACACTAATTCCTTGCTCTTGGGGGAATTACTGAAATTGTTGGGTCTTTGTAAATTATAGAGTGTGGTCTAGACCTACTCTATCTGCAAAGCAGGGCTGCCAACTCTCACGCATTGGCCGTGAGACACGCATTTGATTGGTTTCACACGCTTACACGCCACACCCCCGATTTCTTACGCTGAAGTGTCAACCCCGTCGGTCAAATGCCTGAAAGATAAGTTTATCTGTAGATCTACCTGTTGAGCCACGCGTGATCGACTAGTTATGCTTTCAGAGACAGTGAGGGGATTCAAGAGCGCTCCCTGCCTGTGGGATTTTCGAAATGTTCTCACATTTGCGATGCTACTTCACTAGCCATCCCAGGCGCATTTCCCCCTGCATTTCCCTGGCTTCAGGTATGTATGCTTTGAGTATTTAATAAATACAGACCCGTCCATCACTTTGTGTCCACTCTCTCTGTAAAAATAGAGGTGAGCAGCACGGCTGGTGAGTGTAGCAACTTCAGTTAATTCTAGTGGACTCGCTCGCTTGCTGTGGGCATTGACGCATTCGTGCTCTACCTCCGATGAAGAGCAGCGTACAGCCACTTCTCTAAACTTTGTCAGAGACCAGAGACCCAAATGGATGAGAATTAGGCTACCATATCAGCGGAGCAATAACATGGACAGTAGACTATATTACAACTCTCCAAATCTCGGAGAACACAGAGTTATATTTTGGAGTTATATTTTGAATGTGCACAAAGTTGTAAATATGAGCAGAAATCTTGTTGAAACACATCTGAGCTATTGAAGTCCAGGGGTTTATAAATTAATTAAAATTAATTAATGTATGATTCACATGAATAAGTGCCACATGCACATTTAAAGAGGTTACTTCCCCAACAAAAGACACAAAAGAGGGGGGAAGAGTAAATTAGGCCTACATGTGACTCAGCAGAGATAACGTTAAATTAGAAAAAGTTGATCTACAAGAGAATAGTTGAAAGTAATACAGAATGCCTGAGGGCCTTATTTTTCTATATTTTCAATTGTTTCCAGCATAAATTGATGTAGAAAAGGGTAGAAATAAGTGCATAAAAATTCAGTGTTTAATGCTCAAAATGATATGTCTCCTCACAAAATCTGGAAACAAAACCTATGCCATTGGGCTGCCAGGCCATGCAGCTGTGACTGGTCCAGATGTTTGTACCAGCTCACCAGGGGGGCAGATACTGGGAAACTCTGGGCCACTATTGTGCTTCTCTAACCTCTGTGCATCTCTAAATGTAACTGTAAATAATTCATTAAATGTTTCATAAAATGAACAAATAGTCTCTCTTTTCCCAAAACATTACGTAAGTGGGGCACAGAGGATGAGGGCCAAACATTACTGGGCCTTGGCACACAAAAGTTTGAGAAAGGCTGTGATATAACACATGCACAAAATGAGCCATGCTGTGTCTTTTGTCTTGCTGTTGGTATTTTTCAGTCTATTTTCTGCTGGACCTTGTGGTGGGGAAATGCCTTGATTGAAGAATGAATTCCCCTCACTGCCTAGCCTAATCAGGTTTAGTCTTTGGCCACCAGCCCTGGTAAAGTGTCTTGAGATAACTCTTGTTATGATTTGATACTATAAATACAATTGAATTGAATTGAATATAACATGAGCCGTAATGGGTCCTGGGTAGATCGATTAAAATGTCTTTTCCACCACCACATGTGACACGGACGACTGACAAGCTGACTCCCATCATTCATCTTTGACATTACCTACTGTACTCCCTGAGCAAAGGCCATTAAAGTGCCCATATTATGCTCATTTTCAGGTTCATAATTGTATTTTGAGGTTATATCAGAATAGGTTTACATGGTTTAATAAAAAAAAAAAACACCATATTTTTGTTGTACTGCACATTGCTGCAGCTCCTCTTTTCACCCTGTGTGTTCAGGTCTCTGTTTTAGCTACAGAGTGAGACATCTCACTTCTGTACCATCTTTGTTGGGAGTCGCACATGCGCAGTAGCTAGGTACACATCAGCTAGCTAGCTGTTTCTCTAACTTCAGTCAGTACAAGGCAGGATTAGCCGGGAGACTTCTTCTAAACGAGGGCGCACTTCCAACTTTGCGTGGAATACCGGCAGAACAGGGACATGTAAGTAGTTCTTTTGTAGATTATGGTGAACTTGTGTGTGTTGTAGCAGTGTTTTGCCATTGAGAACGAGGGGGCTAACCCATCGTTTCGGCTAGTGACGTAGAAAGCTCTGCAGATTTTGAACAGCTCACCCGGAGAATGAAGGCAGGTTACATTCAGAAACCTGTATCTCACTCAAAACAGCATGGATGTTTTTTTTCAGCACCCATGTTATCCAGTCTGTCTGGTCAAACCGGCTGCGATCAGATTCATACTGTGGGAATCAAGTATAAATGTACAAAAGTCCATAAGAATCTGTATGTTGAGATATATGAGTCTTGCCAGAGTGGTGGACCTACTAGTGTGGCTACAAATGTAAAAAAATGATGTTCCACAGACCTCGTGGTCACCAGTTTTTAATTGGCACTACTGCAGTAGTCCCCATGGAAATTGTTAATAGAGTGTTCTACGGGTAATCTGGAATGACACATTGCTGCTGAACTTTTTATATGCCATTTAATGGTCTGAGCACCGCAAATAAATTACATTAATCTCCATAGTATTGGAGTGGAGGCAAAAAAGTCTGAGTTACTGACATCTTAAAAGCTGGAAACATAAAAATAAAACTCACTTTAATGGACATGTACCAGTAGGGATAAGAGAGAAAATATTGTATATTTTGTTATATCAGCTAATGCCTCAAGTCCTCAAAGGAATTGCTGTTAATTTCGACAGCAATAAAGCAGCTCCGTCAACCTGTTACTAGGAGAGTTACTAGGCAAAAACACCACATCCTCATGGGGAGCCAGGCTGTGTGGTCGATGTTGATGCTTCTGAATAAGATTATGTTCTATTTACAGCGCTGCAAAACCTCTTAGGGAAGAGGTTAGGGTGAGTTATTGGAGGTACAGCAACAGAGATTACTCCTTACATCCTGCCTCCTATCCACATTTCCATGATCTTTTACAAACACTAACAAAGTAGTTTGAGTTGACTAAAGTTATGCCTACCATAAAGACTTGAAAAGACACCATCTCAAATCTAAAGACTATCTGTCATAATATGTCATCATCAAGACATCTTGCAGGGTTACAAATTGGCAAGACTACAAGTAGATTTGTTTTATAAAATCCAACCAAACTACCGCTAGCGTTAACTGGTAACGTTTGATTTTTTTCAGAAGGTCAAGGCACGAAAAAGACTGACTGGGACTGAGTTTTATGACCACCTTACACCAAACAATTGAGACGATGCCCCAACTCTAGCAAGACTCTCAGGATTTCATTCCGATATTGGAAATTAGTCTGCGACAGTGGAATCGTTTGAAAACTCAATTGGTGTAAGGTCGGCATAACCATCCCAATATATACATACTGTATATATACACTCACCTAAAGGATTATTAGGAACACCCTACTAATCCCGTGTTTGACCCCCTTTCGCCTTCAGAACTGCCTTAATTCTTTGTGGCATTGATTTAACAAGGTGCTGGAAGCATTCTTTAGAAATATTGGCCCATATTGATAGGATAGCGTCTTGCAGTTTATGGAGATTTGTGGGATGCACATCCAGGGCACGAAGCTCCCGTTCCACCACATCCCAAAGATGTTCTGTTGGTTGAGATCTGGTGACTATGATGGCCATTTTAGTACAGTGAACTCATTGTCATGTTCAAGAAACCAATTCGAAATGATTCGAGCTTTGTGACATGGTGCATTATCCTGCTGGAAGTAGCCATCAGAGGATGGGTACATGGTGGTCATAAAGGGATGGACATGGTCAGAAACAATGCTCAGGTAGGCTGTGGCATTTAAACGATGCCCAATTGGTACTAAGGGGCCTAAAATGTGCCAAGAAAACATTCCCCACACCATTACACCACCACCACCAGCCTGCACAGTGGTAACAAGGCATGATGGATCCATGTTCTCATTCTGTTTACGCCAAATTCTGATTCTACCATCTGAATGTCTCAACAGAAATCGAGACTCCTGAGACCAGGCAACACTGTTACAGTCTTCAACTGTCCAATTTTGGTGAGCTCGTGCAAATTGTAGCCTCATTTTCCTATTTTTATTGAAGATGAGTGGTACCCGGTGGGGTCTTCTGCTGGTGTAGTCCACTGCCTCAAGGTTGTTTGTGTTGTGGCTTCACAAATGCTTTGCTGCATACCTTGGTTGTAACGAGTGGTTATTTGAGACAAAGTTGATCTTCTATCAGCTGAAATCACTCTGACCATTCTCCTCTGACCTCTAGCATCAACAAGGCATTTTCGCCCAGAGGACTGCCGCATACTGGATGTTTTTCCTTTTTCAGAACATTCTTTGTAAACCCTAGAAATGGTTGTGCATGAAAATCCCAGTAACCGACAAATCGTAACCTGTGTATATATATATATATATATATATACAGGTTACGATTTGCCGGGGGGCATGGTGCGTGGGATTTCCCCCTTTCTGGTCGATATGTCCTTGCCTCTGCTGAATTATTTTTATCTCCGGTGGGGATAAAATGTGCCCCCCCGCCTCAAAGTGATCAATGCTACTTCACCAATAGAACAATATATACCTAAAATAGAAGTATTTTTAATTAAAGCAAAGCGCTGTAACTTAAACACATAGAAATAGAACAATAAAAGCTCCGGGACGCCGGCTAACAGCGGCAGTTGTTTAGCTGCCAATAGGTGACTGTGAGCTGGCCACAGGCACCGCCAGATAATGGTCCTTTCAGGGGCCATGGTAGTGGAGTTTAGCCAGAAAAAGTGAGCATCATGCAGCGATCACAGTTAAGTTTAGGCACCAAAATGACTAGTTAAGTTTAGGAAAAAGATCGTGGTATAAACACTAAGAGGAATGAACGAGGCGACCTGGGTGAAAGTATTTTGTTTTCGCCGCAAAGTGAACTCCCCTTTCCGATTTGAAAGCGCAGTGTTTTATGTTGACACCACGTTGTGCTATTTCATTTTGAGATTCTTTTCTATTGGATAATGAAGTTCATAAATACATGTTTTGGCATAGCTGGCAGATTGGCTCTATATCTATGGTATTGGAAGGGGGATTTCATTCTTGCATGTTTTGTTTTGTTGTGCATGCTCAAGAAACATCCCCCCCTCTGCTTTTTTCACAAATCACACTATATATATATATATATATATATATATATATATATCCCAATTTCACCCACACTCTCCACAGGGAGCGTTCTGTAATTGTTTCCTGAGACCACATTGTAAGCTCCCCCTGCTAAATGAGAGGTACACCGAGTGCTGCATTGAGTGTGGTCACATTTGTGGAACTTACATCAATCAACAAGGTGGCAGCAAATGAGAAATAACTGGAATTATCTTTCATTGATCTGTTGGAGCAACAGGCAGGTAACATTGCTGCAGAAAGGTTTTAAATATTCTATCTGAATTTCCAGGGCAAAACAAGGGTAAGAAACTAGTCTCCGTTCAATTATCTTGCAGCAGACAGCAGGCATCCTGTTATGGTTTTGTGATAGTTCTGTTACCAGTTTGTTCATTTCTGTTGTCTTTATTGTTTATTGTTGTCTACTCTGTTCCCTGTGCCACAGTGACACTCTGCTCCCTGTGCCCCAGTGACACTCTGCCTCCCCCGGACTCTAGTCGCCCTTTTTGGGTTGTTTCTTGTTATGGACGTCTGGTATCCGCCCTTGAGGGGGGGGCTCTGTTATGGTTTTGGGATAGATCTGTTACCAGTTTGTTCATTTCTGTTTTTATTGTTTATTTGTTCATGTTCCCTGTGTTTGTATTTTCTGTATATTTCTGTTCAGTTATCTCCTGGTTTATTGTGTTCTGTGTTAAGTTTTTGTGTTTAGTTGATTTCAGGTTTTTTTCAGTGGTTCCTGTTTTATTTTGATAGTCTGTTTTCTGTCATGTCTAGTTTTACTTTTTGCCTTTGTTGATTGTCCTGCCCCGCCCTGATGTGTTTCACCTGTCCCTCATTTGTTCATTACCTCTTGTATTTAACCCCTGTGTTCCCTTTGTCTCTTGTCAGATCGTTTTGTATCGTGGTGTCTGTTTGTATTCCGTTGTTTCCTGTCCCCGTAAGTTTGCTCCTCTGTTCCCTGCCCGAGTTGCCGTCAGCCTGAGTTTTTCCTGTTGCTTTTGTATTTTTTGTCTTAGTTTCTTTGAGTGTTTTTTCCAGCCTCTGCGCTGTCGTTTTTTGTTATTAATAAATCCTAACTCAAGCCATCTCCTGCCTGCCTGCCTCTCCCTGCATTTGGGTCCACTATTCCTCACTCTCACAACACATCCTACATTGCTGGCCTGGATGCACTAACAAGTTGATGAATGGCTGTGGTGTGCGGTCCAAATTTCTCTACCTCACTTTCTTCTCCATTGTCCATCTGCCAGCTACAGTCGTCTTAGTACGAAGGAAAGTTTTGTAACGGGGGAAAATAAGACAGTGGTGTGCTGGGAGAGGACAGTTTCTCATTCACCTCATGTGGCAAGAACAATTTAGTAGTAGCAATCAACCTTCTGCTTATATGCAGCATCACAGGCTATCTTGTGCTACATGTCTCTGCATTCAGACAGTTTTGCAGTATTCTCCATTTACAGCTTGTTCTGTTTTCATCGATTAATGTAAGCTTTGTTGTCACAGTGTTTGTGATTGAAATGAGGTCTGAAGTAAGGCTGGTGGGAAATCAAAGGATGTGCTAATGTTTTAATTTTTATGGTAAATGTTCTGTCGCTATTTTTCTGTCTATAGCACTGAAGGTGAGGTCCTCATTTAACATTTTGCCTACAAAAACCTAATTTGTACAAATACGGACAAATACATCAACAGATAACATAAAGTCAGCTTTATAGACACATAGAAAGAGGCACATTTACAACGACACCATATCTATACAGGGTCAGCCAGATGGTTAGTTCAGCAGTGCTATGGCAGAAGGAACAAAACTTCTGCCAAAGCAGTAAGTATTGTATAAGTATATAAGTGTTCTGTTGCTATTTTTTGTCTATAGCACTAAAGGTGAGGTCCTCGTTTAAAATTCCGCCTACAAAAACCTGATTTGTCAATTGTTTTGACCACTGTCAATAAGTACAACAGCACACCTTTGCTGAACAAAACTGAGAAGTGGACAGCGATTCAAAGATCCAGGCTCGATCCGTCCACATGATGAGCAGCAGTTTTTTTTTAGTCTGGGTTGTGATGGGAGGAGGCGAAGCAAAGTATCCCAGAGACACCCTTCTCCCTCCCTGCTTCTTCCAGCTCCTCCTGAGGGTTATAAAGGCATCCCAAGCCCAGATTGGATGTCAAATCACAGTGTGTCTCCATGCAGTCACACATGCCTTGAATACTTCCACAGAAAGGCATCCAGGAAACACCCAGATCAGATGCTAAACCACCTCAACTGGCTCCTTTCAGAGCAACAGAGCAGTGGTTCTCCATATTCACATGTCCAAGGGTGAGCAGAGACACTGAAAGAAACCTTTTGCAGTTACCCAGAGCTTCTAAGTGAAGGTTTGAACTCAGATTGGCTGGTAAATCAAAAGCTCCGACCTCAGCTTATATGTCTATAAAAAAACTATAATTTCTACAAGTTTGGATTTCTCTCATGGTCCTTTCTGAATTCAAGTCTGTTATGGTCAATAAATGCCTTTAAAGGGGCTATCTTTGCATCAAGGGTCAAATGTTTGAGTTAGACTCTAGATTTTAGAAAATCTATATTTATTATGTAAAAGAATATGTTTCTTCTAAGGATCATAAGTTGAAAGTTTATGTATTGTTTATTTCTTACTTTTTCATGCATTGTAACCCCAAGTCATTAGCTTTAATGAGTTTAATCATGTGTAGAATGTATGCTTTTTAAACATGAAGAATTGGTTATTCAAATAGAGAAAAGCTGGAACCTAAGTGAAGTTTCTTCAAACCAAAGCTCATCAAACGCACGTATGCTTGTCTAAATAAGGATTTGGAGGTTACTTTATTAATGGAATTTATATTACTGTCATGCATTTCAAGCTAGCAGCTCACATAGACGTGACACACATCCATGCATCAGCCTGTAAATGCCAGTCACGCTCACACAAGAAAAGTTTGACTGGAGAGAAAGTGCTGTGAACCTATATTCAGCATCTCAATAAAAATGAGAAAATATCCCGGGGCAATGTAGCAGTGCATATCAAGTTCTGCAGAGTGAGCTGCCTAAAAGACAGGAAAGTGCAGCGAGTGAGGAGAGGCTGCAATACAGCAGAGAGGTTGTACTTCAAAATAAGAGCGGAGAGGATGGTCAAGAAGTCTGTGAACTGCAATCTTCTTCCCAGAGTGCACAGACAGTGATGAGCAGCTTTTAAATGTCTTTCTCGTACTTGAATTCAAATCGCTCAACGCTTATTAAATGTTCAAGGTTTCTGAGTTTCTGGACACAATGTTCTACTTTTCTTGTATAAAAAGGTGTCAGAGAACACCTGGGGACAAGCTCAAAAGAGTGTTAAACATGTTTTGCATACGCTTTTTACACTGTGTGATCTTGATCCATATTGAAATATTAACCTTCAAATCCATAGTATAAAGAGAATCTTCTTTGTCTGTTTAATGAGTTCAGGTTAAAGCTGATCTGAATATTTTTCTAATAGTCAAATTAAAAGCAGTATTGGGACAGAGGGCAATGTTCAATTGCCTCAAAGGGCATTTTTCTGTTTGACATTTCTATAAAGAACACTTCTGTATTTCTATCTTTATTCTGATAAGTGGGAGGGCAAACAGTAGCCCCTTTATTATTTTTTAAGAACACCTCTAGAAGACAAACCTTCAGATTAACAGATAGGGGTTTGGACAGTTGCGCCTTGAGCCACAGCAATCTGATTTGTGTAAATGGCACGTATGGTTTTCAATCCAACAGGATGGCATGGTAAAAGGGATTGTTTTTCTCTATCATGTGTTAGCGGTATGCTGGTGCTCACAGACATTCTGTCGCCTGCAGCTTGTCATCTAACCAGTGCATTGATGCTGTTCCTCTTTTAACATTCCTACCTGCAATGTTTAAAACTGATCCACTGAACAAAAGTTTTTGTAGTAAAGTTGTAGCAAATAATAGCAGTTGGAGCTAACCTCTGTGACAAATACAATTGCCTCCATGTGATCAACCTTTGCAAAGCTTTTAATGTGGGACAAGAGTGGTCGCTTTGAATAAGCAGTAGATGAAGTCCCAATACAGCTCTTGAAGCTCAGAGAGGATTACCAAATCACTCAACTTAACAGGTTGACCCCCTGTGAGGCTGGAGTTGATACAGAGAGTGGGGGAGCCTGCAAGCTCAGAAGTCTTCAAAGACATTGGCTCAATTCCCTTAAATTGCATCCCTTGTTCCTCCACTTATTGCCCTTCCTCGCGTCTTAGGCTGAATCTCATAACCATTATTTGATAGTTCTTCGGTCCTCGGCTGAACCAGAAGTTGTTCGGTCCCTGCTAGGTGAAGGCCGTCTCAAAGCTCTTATTTCTGCCCCGAGGACCGAGGAGCAAGCATCGAGGACGGATTACCGAGGAAACATGTGCGAGGACACACGAGAGCAGCCTTCCCGGAAGTAGTGCAGCTGAAGGAGTTGCTAACACTGCCCAAACAGCTGAAGAATTCACGTGACGCTTCAGATGAAAGGACGTCTGATCCCTCTAAAACACATTTTAAGTCCTCAATGACCTCCTCACCTCTGCTGACACCAGTTCCCTCAACATCCTTATCCTCCTCGACCTGAGTGCAGCCGTCAATACCATGAGCCATAACATCCTGCTCACCAGACTCAAAGACCTCGGTATTGAAGGTACTGCACTCATCTGGCTCCGTTCCTACCTTTCCAACAGATCCCACTTCATCTCTCCATAACCACACCTCTGCCACAGCCACAGTCACTCAAGGCGTTCTCCAAGGCTCCGTACTCGGCCCCCTCCTTTTCATCATCTACATCCTCCCCCTTGGTGAGATACTGAATTCATTAGCTGTATGAGCGGAGTTAGCAACGGCTTTCAGCTGCACGGCTTCCAGGAAGGATGCTCTTGTGTATCCTCGCTCATAGCTCCTCAGAGATCCCTCCTCCATTCTCGCTCATCCGGGCAGGAATAAGCGCTTTAGGATGGCATTCAAGACTTCTGGTTCAAGTGGGAGATATCAAATAAGAGAAGTGAGATTCATGAAGACTGCTGTGGTAAATTAAGCTTTCATCATCCCCAAAGACCCTTCTTCTAGCTCCACCATCAGGGTGAAATGTCATCTCTGCACACCAAATATCTAATAACTTAACTGGCAGATTTCCATGGAATCTGAGCATATTCATGATCCCCACAGGATAAACCCTCTGAATTCTATAATGACCTTTTCTTTAGCACAGTTGCTTCTCACACCTGCTCCTCTTTGCCAAAAGTCCTGCTACTTTCTCTATGTTAAACCTATTAACTGGTGTTCCCTTTCATTCCAGTCATAAATCAGTGATTGAAAGCTACAGTGAAACCAGCAGTGTTTATAGTAGTGATGGCGAGATGAAGCATCATGAAGCTTTGAAACTTTCCAGCAAATTCGTTCGCAAAAGGGCTTATTTCTCGAGGCTTCATTTGCTTACAATACCACCTGTTGGTCAAAAAGTGTAAAACAGGGAGATATATAACAGATGACCGATGTGATCTGTGATACACTGTATCAGAGACGCTTTTTGACTGTATTTTGCGCCAGTAAAGACTTAACGATGAAGAAAAAAATCAATTTTAGCCTAATCCATTCATATCAATATAGTGTGTATTTTCTTTTGGTATAATATATAAAACATAACTGTATAAGAAACGGATTTCCTTGAGAGCAATGTGGCTATCAAACTTGTCTAAATCAATCCTTTTGGTCATAATATATTAGCAGGAGGGGCAACTGGAAAGAGGGTGGTGAATGTGCTCGTGTAGATCCGGGATGCGTAATAAAACCGTGTAGATTTGAACCACTTCATAAACCAGTCACATGGTATAGACGGACAGCAAGGCTTAGGATGTCATCAATGACGTCATTTGTCTAAAACGATACAAGCCTAGATAAGCAATTCACGGAAAACTTCCGGGATGTCTCGACACATGCTTCGAAGCCTCGGCACAGAGCGTAACATCACTAGTTTAGAGTCCTGGGGAAGATAGTGATGAGGATTTGTATGTAGAAAGAAACTGAGTAGGGACAGAATCAAACATGAGACGAGAACAACTGTGAGATGTAAAGTATAAAAAAAGAACAGCCAATAGAGGAAGAGACAGTTTTCCAGTGGAAAATTAAATGTAATAATTATGAATGACGATGGAGCTCCGCTCAAACAGTCACAGGGGGAAATAATCGTGTTGAACTGGATTCATCTCTCAGTCATCTCAAGAATAGAATTATGCACAGAAGTATTAGAACTTTTCATTTAAATTAGTTTCTGCATACAGTATGTGGACCTTTAAACTGGTGATGTTGCAAAACCACACAACCATACAAGGTAGAAATGGTTTATTCATCAATTTAAACTTTTGAAATATGGATCACATAGTCTGAAATTTGCAATTTGGATGGCAAATTAATCACCAACTGATTTATGCCCACAAAAGAGTAATTTGTACTTTTGAATTAATGAACCGCTTCCGGCATGCTTTCAAAGTAATAATTCACATGCACAAATTAACAGAACAAAACTTTAAACAATATAGTTTACTCAAACATATGAAAGCTCTGTATAAAGAAAATTAGTGGATCTTGAATTGAGAATGTTTTGTCAAACTACTATTTTCAAGTTCAAAAAATGAACTTTGATGCCTTAGTTCAGACAGGGGCGGGGCTAGAAGAGGTTAGGGGTGGCACCGGCCCCTCCAGAAATTAATTATGAATGTGATGTTTTATTTAGCAGAATTACATTGTTTTGTTCTATCCCATCCAATATTTCCTATATTTCTAAGCAGATTTTCTATGCTGTATTCTTATAAAATGCACCCGAACATTACGAACTTTTATTGCGCCAAATGGATCTGTAAATGTATTTGGTGTAAATGGATCTGAGCTTGAATTTTCTCCTTGTATGAATCAAAGTGTGTGAGAATGTGAGAATCTGATGGAAGCCTTTAATGCCAGAATCAGACTACACAAATTCAGCCCGATTTTGACCCGACAGACACGTCACAAACGTTCAAAGTCGTACCCCATAATGAGGGTCGGGACTGACAAACGTGTGTCTTTACCTTGTAGTGTGACATAATCAAAGATCAGTGATCTAACACCTGGGACGCTTTATAACTGCGACGCAGAACATGTAGCATGTCAGAACTTTTTGTCTTTTTCCCCTTAGTGTGACATGTTCTACGACGTGTTCCTTGACATTGACTCGCCACTGTCGCACTGAATGCTTGCTCTTAGGGGAACTACTTAAATTGTTGGGGCTTTATAAATTATAGAGTGTGGTCTAGACCTACTCTAACTGTAAAGTGTCTCGAGATAACTCTTGTTATGATTTGATACTATAAATAAAATGTAATTGAACTGAATTGAATTGACCAATAGGAAGAGAGAGCGCTATCAAAACATACCATAATGGCTGCTTGTTTGGAGTTCAACGTGTTTCTGAAAACATTTTAAACGAGAAATAGGCTATGCAGTTGCTGAATCTGTATTGATTTCTGATCGACAACGGTCAGTTTAAAAGATTTTCGTGAATTTTTGAGAGGCTGCTGTTCCACCAAAGCGTCGACCTATGGTGATGTTGGCGAGAGCATGCGGTGATCCCTCTGGGGGCTTGTCGGTGTCATACTTGTAGTGTTGCCACTCTTCTGTCCATGACACAGCAAGAATTTTTGGCAATATGTCTGTCTAGTCTGACAGTGACTGTCGTGAAAGACAAAAAAATGGTGTAGCCTGATCCTGGCATAAAACACCCAAAGGCTTAATGTTAAATTCTGGTCTGTCGCTGGACCTTCAGTCTGTTTGCTTTACGGTGGAAAACAGAGTTGATTTAGAGATGCTGGGGCAGAAAGATGGAGAGAGGGGAGGGTGGGATGAATAAAGGAGGGATGAGAGGGACTGAAGAGACGGCTGCAGCTGTGGAGGAACAAGTGTCTCTGTGTTCATCCCTCTGGCTCTCAGAGTGGATGGACAGACGTCATCTAATGCCCCCTCTGTCCAACAGTACGAACCCAGATATCTCTCCTCTGGCTCTGTTTATCTCAATGCTCTCCATCACAGCGCCAAGGTTTTTAAGAGACACTTCAGCACCTGCAGGTGCTACAGAAGTCATTACAAAAAAAGCTAGTGCTTTTTACCCAGCTTCATTGATTTAGCAACAAAAACAACTATATATACTATATTGTATTGTATATACAATTGTATATATATATAATATGGCATATGCCGTTTAGGAAATTATTTTTAATATATATCTATATATGGAATAGAATGATATTGAAAACAGTAACCAATTTCTATATATACAGTTTCATTCTACATATTTAGACTTTCATTCCATACAGTATATTCAGACTTTCATTCAATATATTCAGATTTCAATCCATTTAATTCATTTCAATTCAATTGTATTTATAGTATCAAATCATAACAAGAGTTATCTGAAGACACTTTACAGATAGAGTAGGTCTAGACCACACTCTATAATTTACAAAGACCCAACAATTCCAGTAATTCTCCCAAGAGCAAGCATTTAGTATTAATTATTATTCACACTCTTATTCCATATATTGAGACTTTCATTCCACATATTGAGACTTTCATTCCATACACTGACACTATCATTCATATATATATATATATGTGTATATATATATATATATATATATATATATATATATATATATATAGCAGTCCCTCCAGGATTTCGCGAACCAATCACCGCGAATTTGATGGGACTCGCAATTTTGACCAATCACCGCAACTTTTCCGCACAGTTGACCAATAACCTGAAGTTTCCCACGACTTCAACCAATCACAGCAGTCCCACGTGCACTCTGAGAGCCAATGACCAAGCGGGAGTGAGAACGGTTGATCATTTCCTTGTTTTTGATATGAAGACGAGACGTGTGTGTGACTCATTTACCAACAAAACGTACAGCGAAAGACCGTGCAAAACATTTCAGACCGTCCGATACATTTTAACATCAATGTAGACTTTAACAATTTAAAAGTCGCTGAAGTTGCTGCCGTTTCCATCCTGGCTGTCGGCTCTCTGCAGCGGGTGGGGCTACTGCTCACACAAACACACACACAAACAACACACACACGGTGGATGCAGGAGAAAAAGGAGATGAGACGACACATGACCTAAACTGAGGACAGCTACGCTCGTTATTGTAAGTGCAATGATAAGTTGAAGTCAGTACTTTATGAAACCGTATGAATGTGTGTCCCAGCCCAGGCCAGGATAGGAAAATAACTAAAGATGTAAAGATCAACAAGCCACTGACAGATATGTTTAAATTTGATTCATTCAATAAATTATTATTTTTTGTCTTAAATCCACCAGCCATTTTCATATTATACCAACATTTACAGCATCCTGAGCCTTTTTGGTAAGGTTACTAGGAAAACTCAGCCCAGAGTAATTTTATTCTCCCCAAAACAAGTTTGCTTTTTGTTTTGAAAGAATTATACAAAAAAAAAATCGCAACTTTTTTGCAACTTTCACTGTCTCCTGCAACTTCATTGCAACAAACATACAAAAGACATCACAACTTTTATCGCAATTTTTTACAAAAGCTCCTGCGAAATCAGGCATTTGGGCTGCAACAATCTCAAAAAAAGGCCGCGAAATCCTGGAGGGACTGACATAGTAAGTAAGTAAGTAAAGGTATTATACAAGATATAATGAACAGTTAAAACACATATATAATGATATATAGAAAAAGAGTAAAGACTATAAAGAGTCTGTAAGGAGAACGGAGTCTCACACAGAGAAGAATAAGACTTTGTCAGTGTGAAGGTATTTCAGTGTGAACGTGTTTCAGTCTGAAGTCTGTAAACTGAGTTTCTCAGGTTGATGAAGGTTCTGCGGCTTTAGTCTGATCTTCTTTCTCTCGCTGTCTCTTTGAGTTGATCGGTGCCGGATGATGGTCCAGTCAGTGGCGCAAAAAGTGGGTATGCGCTATATGCGGTACGTAGGGGCGCAGCACCATGGGGGGTGCCAAAGGGATGGTAAAAAATAATAATAATTAAAGAAAAAATGAAATTATGTTTTTGGTATTTTCTATATGTAGATGCTGTTGTGCGTTTCTAAATCATTTCTGCATTTCCTCAATGTTATATAACATTTTAGAGGACTAACAGGCTAGAGTAGGCGCCCTGTCTCATAAGATTCCTTCATAGAATGTTGACATAGAAGAGGGAGCGGGGAGCGGGTGAGTGCTGAGCGAGCAGGTACGAGTAGTGAGTTGTTGTCTATGGAAAAAGATGGATGAACCAAAAAAGCTGTCGGGGGCTCAAAATAGAAAAAGAAAGGGGGAAAAGGAGATGGCATGTCAAGGGATGCAACAGCAGTTAAATAAGTGGATGGTGAAAGGCAACAGGTAGGACTTAAAGGTCCCATTAACATTAATATGAGATCCCCTAGCCTGTCTATGGTGCCCCAGTGGCTAAAAATGGTGATAGCTGTAAACCGAGCCCTGGGTATCAGCGCCATTTTGATGCTACTAAGCCATCACCTCCCGTTAGCATTCCATTGACTGACATTCATTTTGGCGCCACTTTGACAGCGAATAACTTTAACTTTTTTTTAATAACTTTCATCTGAAGTGTTTAAAGACTCTCTAGAGGAATTACCGTATAGTACAGGAGAAGCTTGCAGGCAGTTTCGACTTACATTCGCTGTTTAAGTGTAATTACTAATGTTAACTAGCATTTTAGTTAGTAAAAATTAGCCTTTGCCTATGTTATCTCCTTACATATATACGCTCTCCGTCTCTGTAAGATTGGGAATGAGTGAGATTTATCTTGGCACAGCTATCAGAAGACTTACAACTTTCAGACAGGTTGCTCACGTCACATCTATGTCTTCGAGCTCAGTTGGAGGCTGCGCAGTAACGCTCAGCCATCACTGGAAAAGTGCTTCTAATATCCTTCATAATCCTTAATA
Source organism: Sander lucioperca (assembly GCF_008315115.2). Lineage (NCBI taxonomy): Eukaryota > Metazoa > Chordata > Actinopteri > Perciformes > Percidae > Sander > Sander lucioperca. The sequence continues at coordinate 20,849,749 of NC_050184.1, read as the reverse complement.
TCCTTTAACAGACTAGCCTAGACTTCTCAGACTAGCTAGTGTTTGCTAACACTAGCAGCTAAAGTGGGGTTTACGGCTAGCTTAATGCAAACCAATATTGCTGATAACTACATTTAGATTTTGGTTAAACCCTATGGTACCAATCCCATGCATGACATATCTCAATTTTATTAAGGTAAAATAACAACTGGTAAATATAAGGTAGCATGTACAATAAATGACAAGAAGCTGGAAAACATAACTTATGCAATAACTCTGGTTTACCATGGAATCATTGATAGATTTTGTTTTACCATTAGCTGTTTATGTTAGCTGTGCTGTCAGACATATAGGCTATAGTTACATCTGTTGGGTGACATGGAAGCTGTAATTACAGGGTCACATCTCTCTCTCTCTTTAAAGGTCTGTGCTAAGTGGCTCTCCATATTTGTACTTTTTAAAATACAAAATGTGAATGTAATTTCAACAGCAGCACAACCTTACTGCATAATAGTTGTCTTATCTGATGCCATCACTAGGCTGATATAAGAATTGAATTTAGGCTACTATATTTAACAGTGAGTTCATTTCATTCATGTGTGAGGATGGTGGATCAGGAAAGACAGGGGAAGGCAACAGGTAGGTCTAACATTAGGTGTAGGGGGAGCCACTTGATACCAACAGATTCATTTCTTAATATTATTAATATGGAAAAACTAATGGACAATATGTCTTAGTGGAGAAAAACACAGGCAAGGAGTGAATGAGACAGACATGAGGTCGGCGATGGCATCAAGTAGAGATGAGACCAGTGATGACATCAGGTAGGAGTTCTATTAGTTAGACCACACAAAACTACATGTCCAGTATGGTTTGACGTTCTGTTGACCAACCTATTGATCAACCAGGGGTGATGATTAGGTTGCCAATTGTCACAATTTGGTTGCCATAATATAATTGTTGCTGCATACCCCTCTGACACTGTGTAGTTGCGCCCCTGGGTCCAGTGGTGAAGCACACCACCGAGGTGTGTGTGTGTGTGGTTTAATTTGTCTGCTCCGAAAAAAAACAAAACAATGTGATCACAAAAGCCTTTCATTGAAGTTTTGTGTTGATTTCAACGTGCAAATTTCAAATTGCAGGTGATAGCGGAGCTGATCATGTAACCTGCACATGACATATTATACAGTAAACCTACCTTATTAACAGGGCCACACGGAATCTGCAGACGCAGAAGTTTAAGCAGATTGTCCACAGATTTTAAACAAATTAAAATAAAACTCAGAATGTCAACACATCTCCACCCCAAGCAGATAAACTGTCTGCTAAATTCCAAAGATTTTCTTTCTGGATCACCGCTGAAAACTGTAATAAAATAGATTCCGTTTGGTTCTGCTTATTAAGGCTTTTTAGTGGATCATGTGCATGCTTTCAGTTGAAACGGGTACCCCTTAAAATGTAAAACCTTACAACTCTTACCTTAATGGAAAATGGATAAAGATGATTTTAAAGTATTTATTTAGGTATAATTATTAAAATGAGTGTTTAATCCACATGTGTTTCTCCGCTGTCTCTGAGGTGTTTGACTCCAGCTCTGCCGAACACCAGCAGGCAAAACACAGCTGTCATGGCAGCATATGATCCTAACACAGTCCTGAGAGCTGCCGGGAAGTCAGGATGTGATGTCACTGACTGTCCCCGCCCCAAATGGACGTAGACCAGCAGACGTATCTCAGCAGCCTGGTGACCCTGCAGCCAACAGTGGTATACACCTAATCAACAAAAAGGATATTTTAGTCAAAGAACTTGGAATAAAAAACAAACTATGTAAAAATAAAAGTTGTCACACCATGTTGAAATGAGACAAAAGCTGTGTTCGACACCGTTCAATTTATTCACTCACTCACTATTACCTATAGTGTTTATTAAATAGTGAACTATATAGCTAGAGAACGACCAAACGAGATTTCGGACACTCACTGAACATATCGTTGCGTCGGCAGATGCGCCGGTTATAACAGCCTCATGTTACAGCATCATGTAAACAAACTGAAACAAACATACTTCTAATACCTCCCTGAAACAAACCGAGCACTCAGGAGAATAGTAAAAGGTATATATGTTGCATGTTACATTTCCATGTCAGGAAAAAAAACTATACAATTCAAGAACAAAGACTGGGAGAAGAGGGTGCCATTTTGTGCCAGCAGGGTGTAGTTTCACTATATCAAAATGTATTACACAAAGTATCTTAAGGTGAGTAGCTAAAGGGCCAAAAAACCTTTCTTTTAAAGCAGGCATTCTCGTAAATCTTTAAATTTTTTGTTTTTAATCTTGTTTTACTCTGTAGCTCTTAATCAAAAGTGCTCTTCAAATAAAATGTATTATTACAGATTTCTCAACGTCTGGTTACCCCAAAGTAGCTTGTGAATTTGCAGCTAGATAGAAACAGACATCGATAATAACAAATTGCTTGTCCTGGGTGATAGACACAGGTTTAGTTTCATTACAGTAAAGAGCACTTGATATGACGTTATTGCTCGAATTTGATTTTGGAAACACTTTCCTTAACTGGATCAAACTATTACGTGTCAACCCTATAGTTGAGGTTCTGACAAATGAAGGGGTTACCCCCAAGGTTCACCTCTATCACCACTTCTGTTCATACTAACTATTGAACCACTAGCAATAGTAATTAGATAGTAGGCAAATACAGGGGATTGGCAACAGAGATCATAGAATAGCTCTAAAAACAATTAAATACATCCATACCAGCACTGTTAGATATAATTGGCCTGTTTGGTAGTATCTCCGGATCTAAAATAAATGCTTCAAAATCATCACTAATGCTGCTTAATAAAAATGAAAGACAGTATATAAACCAATACTATCAAGCTATCTAATTTTACATATTTGGGCATCAAAATAACACCTCATTTAGAAACTATAGCACTAACAAACTATAATGTATTATTGAACTCAGTACATAAATCTATAGCAAGGTGGATGCCCTTACCTATATGCATGAAGGGGAGAATTAATATGTTAAAAAGAGCAGTTGATACCTGAGTCCTGTGTTTGTGCAGGCTGAAACACCAGGTGGTGTCCGGTGTCTATCAGAAGCCTGGGGGGCATGGCGCTCAGGTTAAGAGCTGAGTGTTCAGATCGGTAGATGGGTTCAGACCCTCGGTCCCAGGCCACGGCCATGTTAGGTTGTGCCCCAGGACAGCCCAGGGTCAGGACATTGTCCGCAGGGTGGCTCAGGTAGAACACCGGCACCTCCACTCTCCGCGAGGCAGAACTACAACACAGAAACAGAGATTCAATACAGCACAGAAATTTTACTGCTGTACATATGTTTTACTGCTATACTGCAAACTGCAATGACACAGCGTGGATGCAACAGGAGAATATCTTTTTAGTAATAATTGATAATTATTTTTAATCAAACATTGTCACATGGTCTAAAAAGGCTTTGTGTGGTAGATTTAGCATGAATCACATTCTGTGAGCAGTGAACAAAATTCACAAACTTTAGGACAAGCTTTGTTGCAGTGTATTGGTAAGGCTCTACAGCAGAGATCTTCAACAGGAGGTCCGTGACCCCTAGGGGGTCCTTAGAGTTGCTGCAGGGGGGCCTCCAAATAATTGTTTGATGGTTTAAAAAAAAATTTAAACATGTCTGAAAATATTGAATGAATCCAACATATTAGTAAAGATAAATTTTGTTTTAGCTAATGTAAGCTATGGTATCCATAAGCTAGCCATCCACAGTTTCACACTACAGTTAAGCTTAAGGATTCACTGTGTCGCATGTTAACATTAAAACATCATGTATAAATATAAAATCATGCCAACAATTTTTATTTTAAAAGCTTAGTATTGTATGCACCACAAAAAGGTATGTGAAAAGGCTTTAGGCCGCCCTACACGTTATTGTAAGCACAGGTTATTATGCAACTCAATTTTATACAATATATGTAGTAAGGAGTCCCTGCTCCATTTATTTTTCAGCTGGGTGGTCCTTGACCTAAAAAACGTTGAAGACCCCTGCTCTACAGTATTGTCAGTATGGGAGCGTGTCTATGTTCACTCAGCTCTGTTTTCCCTCGAGCCTATGTTCCCTCAGACCTATGTTCCCTCAGCCCTATGTTCCCTCAGCACTGTTTTCCCTCGAGCCTATGTTCTCTCAGCCCTATGTTCCCTCAGACTTATGTTCCCTCAGCTCTGTTTTCCCTCAAGCCTATGTTCCCTCAGCCTATGTTTCCTCAACCCTATGTTCCCTCAGCCATCTGTTCCCTTAACCCTATGCTCCCTCAGCCCTATGTTCCCTCATCCCTATGTTCCCTCAGCCCTAACCCTAACCCCTAAACAAAGCTAATCAGTATTACTACAGCAATGAATACATGGCCACATATCCAAAACATAAAATTAGACCAAGGGTAGGGGTAAGTGGGCTGAGGGAACATAGGGACTAATTTTGATGCAGGGGAAATTTAAAATAAATGGGGAAACATAAGGCTGAGGGAACACAGGGCCTAATTTCGGGGGAAGTCCTTGAGGGAACATAGGGCTGAGGGAACATAGGGATGACCCCGTCAGTATAATATTTGTTCCCTGCAGCCCTTCTGTATGGTGTTAATGAATATTGCAGCTTTACACTTTTGGTCTTGCTTGAATATTGACTAATGAAATGAGTACAGCTTTTACACTGGAACTTCGAAAATCTCAGTGGCCTGCATTTATATGGTGCTTTTATCCAAAGCACAATTTCACCCATTCACACCGATGGCAGCTGGTCTGACCATCGGGACCAATTTGTTCACTTCAAAATGTGGACAACCTGCTCCACGTCCTGTCTTCCACATGTGCCTTTATATATTCTTTGTGCTTACTTGTACCCAAGAAATGCCATCAGAGCAAGGATTTTGGAGGATGGAGGAGCCTTAGTTTGACAAGTGACTTGACAGCTTTTGACCTCCAGCTTGGCTCCAATGCTGCTTCTCTTCAGTTGTCCAAACGCCCTCGGCACCGCCCCTGAGCCGCATGAAGCGACTGTCTGATTGGCCCGTCTGTAGCGCACATGCAGGTAGTGGGAGTGGACGTAGCAGAGTCCGACGCGAACCTGCTCTCCGGGTACTCCACAACGATCGCAGACTGACCAGGGCTGGAAGCTGGTGAAGACCTGGTACAGTGGCTGAGCAGAGCCAAGTCTTTTCTTTTCTTTCCTCTTCTTGCTCATACTTTCTGGAGTGAGCCTAAGAGCATCACATTTGAATTGGCATCACTTAAATCAGTGGTTCATCATGGATTTTTCATTCTTCAAAATAAATGAAAATAGGATGCACATTTGGAGACATCTTTACTATAAAACTGTCAATTTAGAAATCATAAGTTATTAAAGGGTAACTACTGTTTTTTTAACCTGGATTTCCCTGTGCATTTGTGTCTAATAGACTGATGTGACCAAAAATCTTTGAAATTGGTCCAGTGTTGAGCAAGATTGCAGTGACCGGCCGGCTTGATCATTGTCCACTAAAAGTGATTTTCGTTGCTAATGACAGGCTCAGATTGTTATTAAAAGTGTCTGATAACATCATGGATCTCACGAGGTGACTTCTTGTCCGAAGACAGCAGTGTGGAGAGTGGAACGCGAGTTGAAGAAAAAGGCGCTCAGGGAGTCTGTTGTTTTGGAAAAGGCTACAGAAATGATAGGCTCCTGTTATCTTTTTTATTTTGTTTGGGAACATTTTAGGCCTTTATTTGTTTAGGACAGCTTAGATTTGAAAGGGGAGAGAGAAGGGGAATGACATGAGGCAAATGGCCATAGGTCGGAGTTAATCCCGCGGCCACTGTGTCAAGGAGTAAACCTCTATATATGGGCGCTTGCTCTACCAGGTGAGCTAACCAGGCACCCAGGTTCCTGTTATCTTAAAGATTGTCAGTGCCATGGCTCTATATTTAAATGATTTCGACAATGTGGATGAGGTTGGTATAGTTTGATGACCACCTGTATTCATTTGAGCCAGAGTAGGCTGCTGTGCCCCTAAATGCTCAAAGAGTTCGTTGTGCCAGATATCTGTGGTCTGGATGTGTCCAGTGATATACCTCGGACACAACGCTGTGTCACCACATCAGAGGATTTCCCCTTCTAATCAACAGGGCTGTGAGACATGAGCAAATACAAACCATTGTTTGTATTGAAAATCTTTTAGATAACACAAAACCATGGATGTATTATAGCCTATTGACCGCATGAAACACTGAGCAGCTGCCAGCCCTCTCTCTCTCTCTCTCCACACCGCTGTCCTCGGACAAAAAGTCACGTCTTGAGATCGATAATGTTGTCAGACACTTTTAGTAACAAGTCATGAGCAGAAAAAGCACAATTGCCCCATTAGGTGTGTAAATGGGGTCCAGGTTGAAAAAAACGGTAGTTACCCTTTAAGAATCCTCTACATGTTTTGCCATGTTGATCAGTGTTTCCCATACATAGGTTTTACTTGGGGACCCACCCAGGTAGATAAAATCCTAATTCAATTTTCTTTCCAAACAGCGCAAACAGACCAGTTGCCTCCAGCCCGTCCCCCTCCCCCTCGCGAAGTTGCGTGCATGACAGAGTCAACGTTGCACTTGCTCAGAGAGGCTATCGTTATGTTAGTAGTAGCATGCTGCTAATGGTCTTGCAATGGGATTAATTTGTACTAATAAAAATATAGAAACAACGTGGCCATGCTGCTGTGAAAACTCCCCAAACGTCATTTATCAGTCTGGTTGTTACCCCTCTTCGCGGCAGTCTCCTCCGCTCCGTATCTTTATAACAGAGCTAGCTAATTGGATAGGGTGACTAGATTTCCTGGAACTAAAACCGGGACACTTTGCGCGTGACCGTAGTGCTCGTGCACGTACACACTTCGGCTTGTTAATGTGCCAGCCCAGGTCAGACATAGACACAGTCAGATTAGACACAATTTTGCCAACAGCACACGTAGGCCTACTGCTCACAACATAATGGGGTATCTCAGTTAATATTCATTAACGTTCTTGGTATGTAGCCTACATATCTAAGAAATAATATTAAAAGACATTGAGTGAGTTTCTTTATTTTTCAGAATTAAAGCATTCTTTTGGAAAATGCACCCACTGAACTTGCGAAAAACTTTGTGAAAAGGTATTTTTCATTGCATGGCACTAAACAAATTATTTGGAACTGCTGCTACAGGCTTGAACTAAAGTTATGGTAACACTTTATGGTAAGGGTACATGAATTATGAATTCATGCATGAATTAATTCATGATTTGTGCATTACTTCATGCCTTTATATCTTATGAATCATCAGGAATTGACATGAGTTCATAGCCTCTCATTCATGACCTCATGCATGAACAACACATCAACTAAAGCATTAGGTAAGGTGGGTACATCATTATGCACAAGTTGTGTTCAAATCAGAATTTGCGCAGTGATGACCACATTTTTTTGCAGAAAAATAAATAATCATGATCATGCTTAATAAATCATAATTCATAATGATGTGCCCATGTACCTATGCTTTAGTTGTGTTGTTCATGTATGAGGTAACGAATGACAGACTATGAACACGTCAATTCCTGATGATTCATGGGATATTAAGGAATGCAGTAATACATAAATCATTAATTACATAATGCATAATAATACATACATCAATTAATTCATGCATGAATTCATGATAATTCATTTACCTTTACCGTAAAGTGTTACCAGTGTTATTCTAACCAACAACACACACACACACACACACACACACACACATGCAATCTCATTTGATAGAGCAGATAGCTTCCCTATTGGAAACATTCATTTGGTATATTTGTTAGAGGAGTGAATTTGCTCAAGAATCAATTTGTTGGCTGAAAGCCTACTGTGAAATTGCGCCCAAGTGTCAGCAAAATTGGCCCGTGTGACAAGTAGCGCCTTTAACGTGGGAATGGTCATGCGGTTCCTCTCGTCAGTTTATGTGTTGTTCATGAGAGAAAAGATCTGCTCAACAGGAGCATTTGTGCCCGGTAGACACATGGCGAACTGACAAAAGAGACCTACATTTTTGAACGGAATCTCCCTGCTTTTGAAATGTGCGAACATTTCCACCCAGCATCGCTGTGTCCCTTTCACTGTCTATGGTTAAAATGAGACAGATAAGAAGAGGCATTGCAACAATGTTTACAAATATATATTGTAATGCTGGCTGCACAGATTATGCAGACGCAGACCGCTACAATTGACTGACACAGACACACATTGTTAAAACCCAAATGTTGGACGCTTTATTAGTCTTTCTACGTGGGTTTAGTTAATGATCGGGCTATAATAAGACCACGTTAGCTATGTAATCGCTGACAACCGGAACAATTTCATAGTGGTTGGTGTAAACCGGGCTATTTTAGCGTCCCGACAGGCTTTTCTCGGGATTCGGGACACACAACTGAAAATCAGGACTGTCCCGGTCAAACCGGGACGTCTGGTAATAGGTAACCCTATAATCGGAGCTAACTGGAGCTAACTGCTAATCAGAGCTAATTGTTGCTAACCGAGCCTTCAGTTCTCTGTGCCTGTGATTAACTGTATTTATGGACCCGAGCCCGAATAAAACTCATAATTTTATTAGATTGGCTGTAAAAGTTCACTACAACTCAGAGGTGTTTGAATGACAGAATAATGCACAGATGAGATCTACTGTAAATGAGTGCAACATGTATAGTACAGTAAAGCGTGTTGAGGATCCTCAAATCACGGATTAATACACTTCAAAAAACGAACAATGATCCAACCAAAGAAATTAACAAGAATTAACTTTAGATAGCCCTAGTCTTATATGATTTAACAGGAGTTAGGAGGGAACAGTGTTGAGATTAATAATAACAAAACAGAATAAAATACGAAAAAGTAGTACTATTTTACAGCGGTTTGCAATGATTCTCTTTTCCCCCACAATGCATTGCATTACGTCACGTTGGGGAGACGACAGACGAAAGCCCCATTTCTGTTCACTGTCTATGGTCTCGGTCTGTGCAACTGGTGTTGCAAAATATGGCTTTTGGTCTCGACCGAGTCCATGTGTCTTTATTATGTATAATAATATTGGAGGGAAAGTGAAACACAGCTTGGACGGGGATGCTGTTCGGCTTTTCACAAGTTTAGACAGCTAGCTACGCCAACGTTTGCTAACGTTAGCGCAACAGCGTTAGCCTAGACTGGCTAGCTAGGTAAATATTACGACTGCCTTCGGAGTTTCCTATATGTGCACCCACGTTGTCAACATAAGACATGTTGCGTTAGTGCTCTTTTTGTACCAATATGTAATGTAATTGTATTGAATGAAATGTGATGTTAAGTTTTGCTCCTACGAGATCGGTGGGTTTTTGTTACATACAAAGCTAACTGGCTATAGTTAGCCTGTATGTATGCTAGCGGAATTAGCTAGCTAACGTTGCGTAACCAGCCAACAACTTCGGCAATCGGCAGTAGTTTCGGTGAGCTAACCACGACAGTACTGTCGGCCACAATCAACTTCTGCTGCTAAAAGCAGTCAACCTGCAGTGATGTTTGAAATAGACACGCTTGTGGATGTGTTAGCTGTCGTGGTTAGCTTGCTGAAACTACTGCCAAAGCTGCTGGCTGGCACCGCAACGTTAGCTAATTCCGCTAGCATATACGCACAGGCTAACTATAGCCAGTTAGCTTTGTGTGTAACGTAAGAAAAACCCACCCATCTCGTAGGAGCGAAGCATAACATTTCATTCAATACAATTATGGTACAAAAGGAGCACTAACGCCACATGTCTTATGCTGACAACGTGGACGCAGATATAGGAAACTCAGAAGGCAGTCGTAATATTTACCTAGCCGTCTAGGCTAACGCTGTTGCGCTAACGTTAGCGAAACGTCGGCGTAGCTTTAGCTAGCTGTCTAAACTTGTGAAAAGCCGAACAGCATCCCCATCCAAGTAATAAATAAATACTAGTGTGTGTTATATCTAATATGCTGTTACTGGAGCTAGTAGGCTACCATCAAAACGTGAGATATCTAATCGAAAATGTGTTTACAACGTCGGGGGATTTCACAGGTGGGACTGGCAAGTTAGCCCATAGCTAGCATGATGCCTTCTATTTCTAGATCTAGCTAGATTACCAGTACTTATCTGAACTAACGACATGATCACCGTCACTAGATATAGAGAAAAACTTGACTTTCACTTGGTACTATTCACTGACAGTAAAAACACCTCTGCCTCATCCCAGTCAGTCACCATAGTTCTAGTACTAGGCTGAGGCACGTCTCCCCAACGTGACATCATCATTGAATTGCGTTAAAAAATCCAATAATGCCAAAAACGACAAAAACTGGCCTTTAACACTATTTGGAGACATTTTTAACAATGATATACATATGTTGAGTGCTTTATGTACCTATTAATCAACAGTGGTGGTTAACCATGGGCTTTAATAACTACCCTGAAATTGTGTCAGATGCCGCATAGTGTCGCAATATTTTCATCTGTATCTGTATGGTCTTATACTACAGCAAGTAAATGCTCAACCTGTGGGAAACACTGGATGTCCATAAATAATTGACTTTGGGTGTCAATACATGTTCACTGGACATCAGCGAATCAATTCTACTTAATCTGTAAAATAACACATTTTGTGTCAGTTTGACTGGTGTAATGTCATTGACTCTTTCTCGTCACCTCGGGGTGATGCTGAGCGTACGTGCCTCCTGGATGTCCAGGTCGTAACCATAGAAGTAGTCTTTGTGGGCGGAGCCGCAGATATAGATGCCGGAGTCGTCGGGCCCCGCTCTATAGATCAGCAGGCTGAAGAGACGGATGGAGAATCGACTCCTAAGGTCGCCGCTGTGAGGGACACGTTTAGTGTCCAGCAGCTTGTTGCCATGGTGATCAGTCAGGGCTCTGGTCTCCTTGGAGCTGCCCAGAGGTTCCCTGAAGAACCACACAACCGATTGGATCTGAAACACACAGGGAATTAAAGAACTCAAATAAATCTGCTGACAGTCAATGTTTTTCAGTTGATCAATACAGCAGAGACTCAAATTGATTTAACAGACACTGAGATTTAAGTCTCTGTTTTGGACGTTTTCTCATTCTCTCTTTTCTCCTCTGTTCTATCCAGCTCCGTTTAACTGCTTGATTTCTTCCTTTACATAGTTCTCATATTTCTTTGTCTTCTACAAATCCTACTTGTCTGTAAAGCTGATGGGAAGCTGCAGCAGCAGAGCAGCTTGAGAACAACTCCAGCCACAATACACAGCTGGTATTGTATGATGAAATTAGGTGTTTCCTTGCACTGTTATGTTAAGCTAAATACATCACACAAATACTTGTTTCCCATTGATGTGACTCACTCAACCATATATTAACTCTTTTAGGATCACATCCTCTCTCTGTGTCTTTTGGTAAAAAGCCATGATATTAGTATTGTCGTGAAAAACTGGACTGTGTGCAAAAAGCTAGTGTTTAAGAGAAGTAATGTAACTGTGTACATGTTCGGACGCTGTTCGCTGCTATAAGCCATATCCTAAGGTGGCCGACAGGGGCAAACGCCCTGCAACTTAAGAAAACACATGCAAATAGACATTCAGCAAACGCGCTGCAAATACACACAACATAACCAAATACATAAACGCGCTGCAAATAAAAAACGATGCAAAAAGAAAAGCACACAAACCCCGAAAACAAATGCAACAAAAAAACGCTGCATCCAGATTACACAACGGAAGTTCTCCAGGCTTCTAGAAGGAGCAGCTAAGTGGAACAGCTTGATTTTCGACCCCACAGTCTCCGTCCTTCATTTTACAGTCGAATGGTGGCTAGAACGGCTCCGGGTCAAACGTCAATATGGAATGGATTAATCTGCGTTAATCTGCGTTATTTTTTTTAACGCGTTATTTTTTCTCAGATTAATTAATCGAAATTAACGCGTTATTTTGACAGCCCTAATTATTATTATTAATAACATAATATAATATATTAATAATATACAGTCTATGCTCCTGTCTCATGCCCTCCCGGCTGGTGCAGTCCCCGATCATCGACTATTCAAAATAAAAGGTCGCGTCTGGTCCGCTATGTCTTCGTACTTTGGTGTTTTGTATGTTTTTGAACTAAACAGTACGGCAATCATGCTAATGAATACAATAACTTTTTCAGCAGATGTCTTACTTACAACACGATGGAGTTAGCAAAGCAGTTTTGTGTTTATGTATGCGGGCGGGATTTATTCAGTTTGATAAATCCCACGGTAAATTGGCTGGTTTACTAAACAGGGAGGGACTATAAATCCTGTCTGTTTTTTGTTTTTTGTATTTCAAGAGCAAATTGCTCCACAATATGAATACAGATTGATCACTTATTTTGTTGGTAACCGTTGTTGTATAATCACAATATTACACTTGAGGAGGCCTACACTTCAGTGATGCGCCTTTCGGACCTCGAAATTAAACCCTCTCATGTAATATGGCTTAAACAAACGTCAACATTAAACGCTGATGCAGTTTTAAATGTTTTATCACCACGAGTTTACAGACGTCTCTGCTGATTGAGCATCACCTGTGACCTGAGCCGAGACACACCCACCAAACAAGAGAAAACATATCTCAAACATAGACTTAATATTTACAGTCTATGATCTCAAAGCAGTTGCACACCGTTTCACAACGGTGCACACCGTTCTGAGATTGAACGTGTCCGGGCTCTCTCTCTGTCTCTCTCTCTCTCTCTCTCTCTCCCCGTGGGGTCGAAAATCAAGCTGTTCCACTTAGCTGCTCCCTCTAGAGGCCTGGAGAACTTCCGTTGTGTAATCTGGATGCAGCGTTTTTTTGTTGCCTTTGTTTTCAGGGTTTGTGTGCTTTTCTTTTTGCATAGTTTTTTATTTGCAGCGCGTTTATGTATTTGGTTGTGTTGTGTGTATTTGCAGCGCGTTTATGTATTTGGTTGTGTTGTGGTATTTGCAGCGCGTTTGCTGAATGCTGCGTATGTGTTGTCAAATTAATTAAGTTGTTTTTCTTTTTGCATCGCTTCTTTTTTCGGGGTTTGTGTGCTTTTCTTTTTGCATCGTTTTTTATTTGCAGTGCGCATTAATGAAGTTGTTTTCTTCATTTGCTTGTGTATCGTATATTTGCATGTTTTTTCTTAAGTTTCAAGGCGTTTGCCCCTGTCGGCCACCGTAATATCCAGACATATCTGGTCTTATGCAGTTTTTCGGTCTTTTCGCGGTGCTTTTTCTGGCCCAGAATCGCCCCAGAAGTGCAAATAAACGTAATCTATACACATCTAAGAATCTACGTGTGGATTTTCATATATGTACATGAACATTTACATGTCAGATTAGTATATGATGATACTTTGATGAGAGAAAGCAGAAGGCTTGGGCGACGCTCAGGTAGCGTTAAAAGTAAATGATATTATGTTAAAAAGATATTCCTTTAGAAGGTAAAAGTTACACTTTAGTTTGACATTAAATGAATTGTAAACATTACAAGATAATTCATACTCATTTGAACTGATATTCTGATAGAACAAAAATTGTCAGAGCATGTCCCTACAAAATGATACTTGAACTCTCCAACAGCACATCAATGCATTTCAATGAACTACTGTACGACATTCTTTGACCTGCAATTCACCAAACCAATTCTTACTGGGATTATTTTCAAGGACAGTACTCATTCAACAAGCTATCAGTCCAAAACTGTATATCTGACCAATTATATTTTAGTGAATCACTTTGTTTCAAGCATGAATGAATAATTAAATGTGCTTTCAAAAAGCGAGCGGTTGTCCCTGGATCAGAGGTAGCCGAAAGATTAAAGAAGCATTACACAGACATAAATGTAGTCTCAAAAAACAAATTTTATCGAAAGTGTTTAGCTGTTCATTGAGCGTAAAACACGGCGGCGCTAAGCAATAACGGTGCCTCTGCAAAATAGCCTCAGGAAAGAGCTTATTTTAGTGGAACATGTGTACGTTGCAACAGAAAGCTCAGATTGGACAGATAGTCTAGTTGTCTCGATTTACACTGCAGAGATCTGAGGAGCAGTTAACCATAGTCCTCATAAATCCACCCGAGTTTAGAACGCCAACACAAAGAAAGAGGAAGGTGATGGACATCCGGCCGAAAATGAGGGACATCCGGTGGAATTTCTGGCGGCACCGGAGCAATCCCCTAAATTAATCTATGTCAATATATACTAGCACATCACTGACCTCTTGTGGTTTGCATTGGCATGGCAGCTCCACAGTGACTCCGGACAGGTAGGCAGCGTTGGTGAAAGTCAGGAAGGCAGGGCACGCTTTTCTAGCAAACACATCCTGCTTATCCTCGGGAGCCTCATAGCTCCACACATCAGGACACAGGAGGAGGAAGAGGGGAAGGAGGATGGGAGAGGAGGATGGAGGAGGCATTCGGCTTCACTGAGGATTAAGAAGGTTCTTACAAGTTACAAAAGTCAGGACTTCAATAAAGTATTTCAGCACAAACACAGACAAATCTCCAGTGTGTTTGGTCTGTCTTATTTCACATCTGAAGAATAAAAGTGGAACAAAGTTACTTTCAAAACACAACAGCTTTGATGGAATCTGATGAGCTCACGAAGGACTCGTCTTCTGTTGTCAACGCAAACATCTTGATGTCAAAGGCCAGTCTTATTCCACTTTCTGACATAGCACAAACTCTAGTGAGATGTTCTCAAAGATTTATATTGTCTTTATGTCCTGTGTTGGCTACATTAGAAGCAACAATCCTGCTTGTATCTCCTTTGTTCTGAGGCCATTCTGACTAAATTTGCTTTTCCTTTCTTCCTCTCAATAAAATTAAACATCTTTATTCTCTTCCTGCTGTTTTTTTGATGGAATAGACCAATTTGGTCAAAACAGGTCTATGTAGACAAACCTTAGCTGGGCTTGGCGGTTGGTTGCTATGGTTACAACATGGAACTTGCATTATAATAGTTCTGTTGGTTAAAAATTGTCACAGAAGCATAAATGAACCACAACAACTCTGCAAAGCTACATACAATCACAGTTTGTAAATGTTGCACAGTCATGCTTTGTCTCTGTCACATCATGCTAGTTTATTATAAAAAGGTGCTACTTTTTTCGGACCTGTTGGACAAACACGATATGCTTCTTATTGTCTTTTGGTGTTAAGCTCTAGGGATGACTCTGGGTCGGTCAGTCCACCAGTTTTGTCCAGAATGAAATATCTCTACAGCATCCTGTAGAGATGTTATAGTCTGCAGCATTGCCATGAAAAAAACAAACATAGTTTGCCTCAGGAAAAGCCATTGTGCCAGAGCTACACACAGCTCATAAGCCACACTTCAGTTTGTTGGTGTGAGGTGAGTTCTGTTTCATACACTTAATTCATCCTGCACGTCTTCACAACACTGCTGCAGGAGTTAAGCTGCAGGAGGGTGATGCTGTAATATTATAGAGAAGAAATAAATGAGTGCAATGAAGCGGCTCCCTGCTGAGCTGCAGAGTCTGTGTGTCATCAGGCCTCTGGCAAAATGACTGAACACAACACACTTCTGACCAACTTCACCACCTGAAGACACAAACAAGACTCGTATGATGCAAGCTGGCAGCCTTGGCTGAAGGCATGCACTGAGAGATGCTTTTACTGCGGGAGTGTGTGTGTGCGTGTGTAAACATTGGGTACAATAGTTTCAGGGTGGAATTTTCCGAACTATAGAGAATGTGACAGGGCAGCAGGATGACTAAGTGTGTGTTCAGAGGGGTAAACACTTCAGATGACAACTACCTGTTTTCCATTAACAAAATTGAATTTAATTCATTTCCAAAACAACAAAAATCACATGGCCTGTGTCGGACCCAGTCTATTTTTGACAAGCACATGCTTCATTTGGTAATCGCCATCAGTAGTGTTTCAGGTATATTTTTCTAGCTAACAAATGTCCTTTGTTTTAACTAATGTCTCCTTTTGAAACAAAATGTTGCAGTCACACAACAACAAATAAAAAAATGGGGTCCTTTTACACCTACGTCTTTTTGTCCAGACTTTCAGACTTTTAATTTTTATCTGACCCAAAATTACAGGTGTGAAACCTCCCCCGGACCACAGTCTGGACCAAACAGACTAAATTTGATCCGATGAAATGAGGTGGTCTCGTTCCAGATCAAACCAAACTATGGTCCGGTTCATTTCCAATGTGAAAGCATTTTTTTGGATGGTTCGGACTTTCGGACTAAATACAGGAAGTTCTGGCAGGCTATCGTCGCGTTATAAGCGAAGCATAGCTCCTTTCAGGAACAGCTCAGTGCTTAGTGTGTACATGGTGGTAGAGCGGTCGCCTACCAATCGGAAGGTTGGTGGTTCGGTCCATGGCCCTGCAGTCCCATGTCGAAGTGTCCTTGGGCATGACACTGAACCCCAAATTGCTCCTGATGCTGCGCCATCAGAGTGTGAATGTGTGTGAATGTTTATATGATAAGCAGGTGGTACCTTGTATGGCAGCCTCGGCCACAGTGTATGAATGTGTGTGAATAGTGAATGGTGCCTGTACTATGTTAGAGCACTTTAAGTATTCGTTAAGACTAGAAAAGCGCTATATAAATACAGTCCATTATATTTAGTGTGTGGTTGAGCAAGAGAGTGACAGTGGATGCCCTCAGAGCAGACAGCTGTCAGCTATCAGAGCAGAGAATAAATTAGCAGTTTACTTGTTAAGTGGTAGTAAATGTACAGTGTAGGTTTCAGTTTGTCTCTGAATAAATGCTGCAGCTCCTCAAAACCCAAGTATCCGTGTCTTGCTTCTCAACAACACAACAAAACAAAAAGAGCTGAGGTAGCACGGGGAGACCAGCAGCAGAGAGACGATACGAGAGGACGGCGAAGCCCGTCTTCAAACCAATCAATTACAAGTATCAGGAGACGCAGCTCATGTATGTGATGATGACAGGACGTAGTTATGTCATGTATAGTTCTTCAGTGCACTTGTATAACTGCTATGTGACACCAAAACTAACCGGATCAAATGTATATAATGTAACAAAAACATGAACCTTTGGGTTTAACACAATGACGATAGAGAAGCGACCAAGCAGCTTTTTGTTTACATTCAACAAGCCGGCCACCGAAGCACAGCAACCCGTTGATGACGCTGTCACTGCTACGTCACCCGGATCGTTGGTCTGATTGGTTGAAGGACTATCCAATTGTGTACAGAGTCATTTGAACTATACCCGTTGATCACGCCTTTTGTGCAGAGAAAATACAGAGCATACTCCCCAGATTAATGTTCAATCTTATAAGATTGAGCTTAAAATTAATTAAAATTGCATAATAGTGACATCCTAAACAGGAGTTCAGAATTTGCACCTGCTATTTTGTTATTTTGTTTCTAGCAATAGTTTGTTTCTGCATCGAGTTTGTAGATCAGAAACACATGCAAACACTAGTGTCCAGGAAACAATAGACCAGGACAGACACTTTGTAATTTGTTGTCAAATTCAAATTTTATATTTTATTATGGAAAAGAAATCTACTTTAATCCACTTTAACCGTACTCAAATAAAAGTGGTTTGCCGTGTGGGGACCAGTCACACGGGAGGTGAGTCCCTGCAATGTGACTGTGTGAACAGACTGTTGTCCCCACAATGGGATGTATACAGGCACGCACACATCCCTGTGTGTCTGCACTATACACATACACACATCCCTGTGTGTCTGCACTATACTTATGCAACAAATTTACTCAAAATAAAATGACAAAATGCAAGCAAACAAGACATGCAAGTGTATTCTGCTCTGACGCCCCTATCAGCAGGATCACTGCTATGTTAGGTTTTGGTTTAGTGTAGGGACAGAAATGACTTTG
Organism: Sander lucioperca; assembly: GCF_008315115.2. NCBI lineage: Eukaryota > Metazoa > Chordata > Actinopteri > Perciformes > Percidae > Sander > Sander lucioperca. Next base: position 20,831,871 of record NC_050184.1, on the reverse strand, counting down.
CTAAGGCTAGGTTTTGTCATGGTTTAGGTTTAACTATTTTATTATATTATTATATTGTTTTGTTAAAGTAAGGGAACCTTTTCTGCTTACCTGTACTTTCTAATATGGTATTAAGTTGTAACTGTTGCTTTTCAGGTAGAGTGACCTGGATTAGTTAGAAAAGTTATTTATTAGCATTAACCCTGATTATAAGTCTAAGTGTGTGTGTGTGTGTGTGTGTGTGTGTGTGTGTGTGTCTTCACTGTGTGAGCACTGCTTTGCATTTAGTATTGGCAGGTTTGAGCTGTTCTAAAAAAGTAAATAATTGTCCTACATAGTTTTCATTGAATTATGACATAGTTAAGGCTAACAGAAATATAAAATACATATAACATTGCATTGTATTTCACTTTCTTTCTTTGTTTGATTTCTTTTTAAAATAAATCTTCCATAAAGACGGAAGTTAACATAATCCAAGGACAACATGAAGACTGCATGTTTTTACCTCTGTACCCTGCACCAGCGTGTTAGGTCTGACCGCTAGCTACAAATTGTCCAATATCAGGTACCATAACACTTCAGCCCAACTTGTTCTTCTCCCATCATCTCAACCATGAAATCACAGAATTCATTGAAGCATAAAATGTTTTCCTTCCTATATTTATCTCCCTCTAAACCTCTTACTCTTCTGCACCATCCTGTGTAGGCTACACCCTGTAAACTCTACATGACATTCAGACATGTTTATATAACTGACATTTACTCCACTGTTAAAGTTTAATCTAATTACATCTAATATGCAGCCTTCTCACCTTGCACTGGTTTCTCCTCCTGCTCCCTGTTGGATTTCACAATTAAGTTGAATGTCAGTTCAGCGAAACAAACATTTTCTTTTTGAAAAATGACTTTAGTACCTTCTGCCTTCTCTCTAATTTGAATTATGTAACCTATTCCCTACAAATCTCATTCTTACAACATTATTGCAGACCATGTTTAATTCATACCATCAGTTTTTAGATTGATTTAATTTCTTCCAGACAGCCACTGACTTCAATTCATTTCTAGGAACATTAAATTGCAGACGTGCCAAAATTGACCATAAGTGGCCTGGACTTTATTGCTTTATATAAACACTTTATTGGTGACTCAGACTCAAACACTGGGGACTTGAGGCTTGACTCTGATTGTACAGTAGGTGACTCGACTGGAACACTGGGCCAAACAAAAAGATCACAATAGACGATGAAACTTAAAAAAACAAGTGAAAGTATCGCTTCATGTCATATGGTGCCCCTAAAAATAATGAAACAGGGTCTTCAAAATTGTAACTTTAAGGTTTGGTAACAACCACTGTCATGGTTAAAGAAACAGTTGACCGTTTGTAGGAAAAGGGATGCAAACATAGGCATTCTGTGTTTAAATCTGACGTTTTGTCGACCCACCCATCCACGCTGACCATCCTCTGTGGACTTTGTCACTCTGAAGAATGTCACCCAACTCCTTCCTTTGCTCCCGACCGACAAGAGTCAAAATTCCTATGGCCCGGGGATTTGTGCTGGAACAAGTGATGCTGTTTCTATGGTCGTGGAGGAAGAGGATGACAAGGCTTTCATCATCTCCAGCGAATTTCAAAGCTCTGCATGATGATTTTCACAGCCTTCTGAAATAAAGCAAAACCAACGGCTGCATCAATGTAGAAAATCAATTTAAGAATATAAGGTACCACTGGTGTTGTTCTTTCAGTGTTATCTAGGGAGGAAAAGAAAACTGAAAATCCTAAAACATAACCACCTGTCATTTCCTGTTCCTGTGCATTAAAATCTTCAAAGCTTTCCCGAATGTAAACTAGGGACCTTCTACTGGATAATTTTGCGGTTTAAAGTTGCCTTCCATTAAACTTGCTCTTGTCTGCACATTTTATTCATGAGAGAGTTTGCTCAACCACTCACATGTCTGTGAGTGTGCATTCAGTGCAGGGTTTGATTAGATTTTGGATTGGACCGCCAGACTTTATTTATTGATCTCTCCGCCCTCTGCCTTTTGTTTATTACCTCCAGCTGTTCTTTAAAGATTCAATAAAGGGAGCCTGACAACAAACTCAGAGAACTCAAACAGATGCAATCAGGAGGTCTCAGACAATGCTGCATTACCTTTAAAGCAGCACTACTTTTAGCCTCATAAATGGAGAACTTTGTTTGCTGAATTTAAATTCTGGTGTTGGGTACTGGAAGGGCAGGACATCTGATCTGCATGCAAAAACAATTTTTTAAAGATCAATACGACCGTCCTTCTAGCAGGACGTGTCCAGAGAAACCCGGACTGATCAATATTAGATGTTTTTTTCATAGTCCTGCCTTTGGTATGATTTTGTATTGAGCTGAACCCTCACCCTTTCCCTATTTCGCCTCTGTAACTTTGTAAAAACCTAAAACCTGTGTGGAGTTGATTTTAGTATCAAAATCTGTGCAGCAGAACCTCTTCTATTATTTCAGTATATCTTTGTTTTATTCAACCTGGACCCCATTTCCCCATGCATGTGTGTCTAATAGACTGAAAAATATTTGAAATTGGTCCAGTATTGGAGCAGTCGGGGAAAAGGCATTCAGGGGGTCTGTTGTTTTGGAGTAGGTTACAGATATTATAAGCTCCTGTTGTCCTGAAGATTTTCAGTGCTGTGGTTCAATATTTAAATGATTTCGACAATGTAACTGTAACTGGTTTTCATTATAGTTCGATGACCACCTGTATTCATAACAACACAAACCTATAATTTTCTGTTGCCTAGCCCAAAACAAAAAACTACTGGATTGCCTTTTTCCTTGACTCACTCCATACCGCTGTCTTCGGACAAGAAGTCACCTCATGAGATCGATGTTGTTTTCAGACACTTTTAATTACAATCTGAGCCTGTCAGTGGCAAAAATAATCACTCTTAGTGGATAAAAATCGAGGGTGCACAATTGCCCCATTCGGTTACATTTCAGCTCGGTTTGCGCCAGCCGGTCATGCGCCGGCCGGTCACTGCGATCTCGCTCAATACTAGACCAATTTCAAAGACTTTTGGTCACATTCGTCTATTAGACATAAATGCATGGGGAAATGGGGTCCATGTTGAACAAAAAATAAATAAAAATACCCCTTAAGCTGCTTTGATCAAAGGCCGGTGAGAAGAGGTTCTGTTGGAGGAGGAGGTGCTCATTCATTCTCCACACTTAACCATTTCCCAGCTGTTAGGGAAATTATGATGCATACTTTCCCTCTTGTTATTATTAAACAGTTTGCATAGAATAATATTATACTGAATACCAGTGTTGGGCAAGTTACTTTTAAAAAAGTAATTAGTTACAGTTACTAGTTACTTCTTCCAAAAAGTAACTAAATTAGTTATTCAGTTACAAATTAGGAAAGTGTAGTGCCAGAGCACATAAAACCTTTCAGACCTGACAACGCCACCTCCTATTGAGGGTCAGGAGGAACCCTTTGAACCCTTTACTATGTTAATTAGTGTGTCGTGTGACCAACTCTAGTTCTCCCCTAACAGGAACAATTAACTGAAGGCAAATATTGTAAAAAAATACGTTTGGTTTTATTACAAAAAGTTTAAAAGAATCCCAATTAAAATAGCAAGGGCAGATTAATAAAATAATAAATTAGATGGCAGATACATGTGGTCTTACTCTCCTCAAAGTAGGAAGGTCGGGTCAGCATGCGAACACTTCTCCGGGAGACGACTGTGGGAGACAGAAAGAGGAGACAGAAGGCCCAGCACCGACAAGGACATGCACTACACACTTATTTCTACACGATTCACTACAAAATATAATGCAAGATTCACTACAAACTATCAGGCTAGTCACTACAAAATATACAGTGTTAAGGCTACATACACACCGCAACAGAGTGTCACCCAGTGCAGTCTCACCACGAGGAGGCAGTGTGTTGACATGGACCCAGCCTGGATCAAGCTGTGAATATACACAAATCGAGGAGAGCAACCTACGTTAAAACTTCCATCAACAATATCTCTACAGACCACTTGTAAATGAAATCACAAAAATTAATCGACCAAGGCAAATAAACAAAAGACACAAAATGGTAAAATAACCGTAGAAAACAGTGACTGGACTGGTCCCCTTTGCAAGAACACAACAAACTCCTATAGCACAGTTAATGCAGGAGGAGGGAATTTCCAAAGCAGTATTTTCCAGAGCTCTACAGCCACAGCAGCTCATTAGTCACGTCAGTGGTAAACGTCAATTAGCTCCAGTTCACTCCGTGAAGGATGGGAACTTGCGCCTGGCTATCACCCTGCACGACAGGAGAATCCACACAACGCAGTGCGCTCAGCGAGAGGTAAGGGACTAATGACTGAACCTGATAAGCTTTTTTATCACTTCCTGATTGGCAACAGGTCACATGACCACATGTACAAATCAGCTGGTTTCCCACAAAAGTAACTAGTTACTTCAGAAAGTAACTATTGCGTTACTTTCAATACATTTTTAAATGCTCAAATGTGACCCCCACCTCCACCTACCCCTCTTTAATGGAACTTAAAATACATGTGCATGTTCATTTATTTATGATAAATCTGAATATTATAATGAAATGGACACTTAATACAATACATTATTAACAGAAACAATGTACACAAATCTAAACTATTTTAATGTTGCTGTGGGACAAAGTGAGACTAGCCTCCAATCAAATGCCATGTATGTAGATATTATGTTTATATAATTCAATTCAATTCAATTTTATTTATAGTATCAAATCATAACAAGAGTTATCTCGAGACACTTTACAGATAGAGTAGGTCTAGACCACACTCTGTAGTTTACGAAGCCCCAACTATTACAGTGGTTGCCTCAAGAGCAAGCATTAGCAGTAGCTATTGCGACAGTGGCAAGGAAAAACTCCCTTTTTTGTTAGGAAGAAACCTCGGACAGACCCAGACTCTTGGTAGGCGGTGTCTGATGGCACCAGTTGGGGGAGTGGTGAATGGTGGCAATAATAGTCATAATAAAGATAGTGAAACAGTGATCACAATGGTAGTCGTAGTAGTTCATGTCATAGTAGGGTACAGCAGGGCGTTACGGGGTGTAGTGTGGCTCAGCAGCCTGGGTGGACGCGGTTGGACGCAGCAGGACGCAGTCGGACACTGCGGGGAATCGCAGAGCGTAGCAGGGTGTAGTAAGTCCATAGCGTCAGCTGCACCCAGGACCCCGGTGTAGGTGCCACCCAATTCCAAGGCGATGTTCTGGGTGAAGAAGAAGCAAAGGGACTCCGGGGAGAAAACTCCCCAGAGCTAGGTTAGTAACAAGCATTTCTGGGACTAAGATGCACACAAAAGGAGACAAGTGAAAAGAGAGAGGAGGGAGCAGCTCATTGTGTCCTTGGAAGGAGCTTCCGACAGCAGTCTAGAGTTATAATAGCATAACTAAGAGAGGCAGGCTAAAGAGAGGGGCCCTGGACCGGGCTCATACTCTCCCCTGCCGGAACGGGCTTGTACTTCCTGCCTCCCTCTACTCTACTCTACTATGCTGCAACTCCTCACTCCCTAACTATAAGCTTTATCAAAGATGATGGTTTTCAGTTTATTCTTAAATGTGGCGACGGTGTCAGCCCCCCGAACCCAAGTTGGGAGCTGGTTCCACAGGAGAGGAGCCTGGTAGCTGAAGGCTCTGGCTCCCATTCTACTTTTAGAGACTCTAGGAACCACAAGTAGCTCTGAGTTCTGGGAGCGCAGTGCTCTAGTGGGACAATAAGGTACTAAGAGCTCTTCTATGTATGATGGTGCCTGACCATTTAGTGCTTTGTAGGTCAGGAGAAGGATTTTAAATTCAATCCTGGATTTTACAGGAAGCCAATGCAGAGAAGCTAATACAGGAGAAATGTGATCTCTTTTGTTAGTTCTTGTCAGAACACGTGCTGCAGCATTCTGGATCAGCTGGAGGGTCTTGAGGGACTTATTTGAGCAGCCTGATAGTAAAGAATTACAGTAGTCCAGCCGGGAAGTAACAAATGCATGGACTAGTTTTTCAGCATCGTTTTGCGAGAGGATGTTCCTGATTTTGGCAATGTTACGAAGATGGAAAAAGACTGTTCTTGAGGTTTGTTTTAAGTGGGCGTTAAAGGATAGATCCTGGTCAAAAATGATTCCTAGATTTCTGACAGTAGTGCTGGAGGCCAGGGCAATACCATCTAGGGTAGCTATATCTTTAGATAATGAAGTTCGGTGGTGCTTGGGTCCCAGCACAATAACTTCCGTTTTGTTTGAGTTTAACATCAGAAAATTGTGGGTCATCCAGGATTTTATATCTTTAATGCACGCTTGAAGTTTAGCTAACTGACCGCTTTCGTCTGGCTTAATTGACAGATATAATTGGGTGTCGTCTGCGTAACAGTGAAAGTTAATTGAGTGTTTCCTAATAATATTGCCTAGAGGAAGCATATATAAAGAGAATAGAATTGGTCCAAGCACTGAGCCTTGAGGAACGCCATGGCTAACTTTAGCGTATTTGGATGGTTTATCGTTAATATTAACAAATTGGGATCGCTCAGAAAAATAGGACTTAAACCAGCTTAGTGCGATTCCTTTAATGCCAACTAGATGTTCCAGTCTCTGTAACAGGATGGTATGGTCGATAGTGTCGAATGCAGCACTAAGATCCAATAAGACAAGTATGGAAACAAGTCCTTTGTCAGCAGCAGTTAGAAGGTCGTTAGTGATTTTCACCAGTGCCGTCTCTGTGCTATGATGCATTCTAAATCCTGACTGAAAGTCTTCAAATAGACTATTCCTATGCAGAAAGTCACAGAATTGATTAGCGACTACCTTCTCAAGGATTTTGGAGAGAAACGGGAGGTTAGATATAGGTCTATAGTTGGCTAAGACCTCAGGGTCGAGGGTGGGTTTTTTCAGAATAGGTTTTATCACAGCTACTTTAAAAGACTGCGGTACGTGACCCGTTAATAAGGACATATTGATCGTATCTAGTAATGTGGTATTGACCACGGGTAGTGCTTCTTTAAGTAGCCTCGTTGGAATGGGGTCTAAGAGACAGGTAGTTGGCTTAGCTGAAGAGACCCTTAACATTAATTGTTGGAGGTCTAAAGGATAAAAGCCGTCTAAATATGTATCAGGTCTTATCGTTCTCTTTAGCCCTCCTGCGCCCAATGGTGAGTCGTTAGAAGCTGTGGGCAGAAGGTGATGAATTTTTTCTCTAATTGTTATAATTTTATCATTAAAAAAGGTCATGAAGTCATCACTGCTCAGAGCTATAGGAATAGATGGCTCAACAGAGCTATGACTCTCTGTCAGCCTGGCTACAGTGCTGAAAAGAAACCTTGGGTTGTTCTTATTTTCTTCTATTAGTATTGAGTAATAGTCTGATCTGGCATTTCTGAGGGCCCTCCTATAATTTTTTAGACTATCTTGCCAATCTACACGAGATTCTTCCAGTTTGGTGGAACGCCATTTACTTTCAAGTTTTCGTGAGATTTGTTTTAATTTGCGAGTTTGGGAGTTATACCAAGGTGCTAGTTTCCTTTCCTTCATCATCTTCTTTTTGATAGGAGCAACCAAGTCTAAAGTAGTCCGTAGGCAGGCCGTAGCAGCGTCTACAAAGTTATCAAGTTGGGAGGGACTAAAGTTAACATAACGGTCCTCTGTTATATTAAGGCATGACATTGAGTTAAGTGCTGTTGGAATATCTTCCTTAAATTTAGCTATAGCACTGTCAGATAAGCATCTAGTGTAGAAACTTTTATTTAATTTCGTATAGTCTGGTAGTAGGAATTCGAAAGTTATTAAAAAAATGGTCTGATAATAAAGGATTCTGCGGAAATACTATTAAATCGTCAATTTTGATGCCATATTCTAGCACAAGGTCGAGGGTGTGGTTAAAACAGTGCGTGGCCTTATGCACCCTCTGACTGAAACCAATAGAATCTAGCAGTGAATTGAAAGCAGTACTAAGGCTATTGCTGTCAACGTCCACATGGATATTAAAATCACCTACAATAAGTACTTTGTCTGATTGAAGGACTACGCATGATAAAAACTCTGAGAATCAGATAAAAACTCAGAATATGGACCTGGTGCTCGGTAAACAACAACGAATATAATTGTCTGTGCTGTTTTCCATGTTGGGTGTTGAAGATTAAGAGCAAGGCTTTCAAACGAGTTATAATTTAGTTTAGGTTTAGGATTAATTAACAGGCTCGAGTCAAATATGGCTGCAACTCCCCCTCCTCGGCCTGAGCCTCGTGGAATTTGGGTATTATTATGACTGGGAGGAGTGGCTTCGTTTAAACTAACATATTCGTCATGGCCCAGCCAGGTTTCGGTGAGGCAGAGTAAATCAATGTGGTTATCTGATATCAATTTGTTTACCAATAATGCTTTCGATGACAGAGATCTAATATTTAATAGTCCACATTTGATTTTCCTATTCTGTTCTATCGTTGCAGTGGTTGTTTTAATTCCAATTAGGTTGTTTAGTATAGCACCTCTTTTGTTAGTGTTTTGTTTAAACGGTCTCAGTCGGGGGACACGGTGGTTATGGGATTATGAATGGGTGATTGCTCTGAAGGGAGCACAGAGGGGCGTGTAGCGCTGTATCTCTGATTATTGACTTTGGGAGAGTGTGTCTGGTCAGTGTGCTTGTGGGAGTGTTTACGGGATGTAAACAGTCAATCAGAGGTCTGGGTATGCAGATATAGTGGATCGATACAAATAAACAACACCTCAACAGGCCACAACTGGGCAAAATTAAATTATGCTTGTTAAGCACTATACCAAAAATAAATAACAAATATATACACTCTTTGTAGTGCAAATAACGTAAGTGGCCTGATGTTTATACTTGTGCGCTGGTGTGTGCGTCGAGCCGGCATGTGTGTGTGTGTGTGTGTGTGTGTGTGGAGAGTGGGTGATAGAGCGAGAGAGAAGTGAGAGAGTGACGGTGATTAGCTTTCGAGCGAGTAGCGGTTCTAGAGTCATAGTAAGAGAAACAATGTGTCTCCCCTGTTCTTTCTGACCACGGTGGAAAATCTGTAGCAGGAAAAGTTAACCCTCTCCTTGATTTCATAACGCCATACCTGTCTCTCTCTCGTTGACTGACTCGCTTGTGTTGTTCTTGTGTGTCCGACTATGCGTGCTTTTGAACACTCGCCCAACTCTACCTCTGATTGGCTTACCATGACATTTTACTCAACCTCAGCCAATCGTCAGCATTTATGCGCTTGCGTCGTGCACTGCCCACTAACCAAGGAAGAACAGTAAAAAAAAGTATTTGCCTTTTGGCTCAGACTCAGAGATCTAGTTGGTCTGATGAAAAAAAGAGCTTCAAATATAGTAACGCGCCGCATTTTTTGGCAGTAATGGTAACAGTGTTATGAAGATGGGAAGAGTAATCACTTAGATTACTCGTTACTGATAAAAAGTAACGCCGTTAGTAACGCCGTTATTTATAACGCCATTATTCCCATCACTGCTGAATACTCTAAACAAGATAACATGGGAGCCACTGACTTGTCCTTGTCTGAGCACGGTGTGATGCTGAGGAAAGAACAGGCGCTCCCTGACTAGATAAGGGAGACATCATCGACTCTGACAAGATAAAAACTGACGACATCAAACCCTGTCTCATGATTGTATTTCACACATAAATAAGCTACTGTAGAGAGCTTTTCGTTAGGTCATTGTCTGTACTATTCTCTAGTGAGGAAAAGGCCTCCTTGTTGGGTTTTCAAGTAAAATTAACTTTAATATCTTTTATATCTTCAGTGGTCTCTGTCTATTCTTGATAATATAATGATTCTAACACCAGCTTATCTTAATTAATGGAGGAAACATAACGCTACCCTGCACGGTGGCTGTGGCTTAGTGGTAGAGCAGTCGCCTACCAATTGGAAGTAAGTGGTTTGATCCCTGGCCCCTGCAGTCCTATGTCGAAGTGTCCTTGGGCAAAACACTGAAACTCAAATTGCTGCGCCATCGGTGTTGAATGTGTATAATGTTTATCTGAAGACCAGACAGTTTTAAGACTAGAAAAGTGCTATATAAATACAGTCTATTTGCATAGAAAAATGACGCCAAAGGGTACCCAGAGCTTCAAAAATGGAACACCAAGGGGTCCTTACCAAGCGGCCATATGTGATGAGTTGGGAGGGAGAATCTGTTGGTATTAAAATGATGTGAATCTTATGCTACACCATTCACTGCCATCAATTCACAACCCCAACCAAACACATATGGGAGATATGGAGCCAAGTAATAAAGAGGCAGAAATCCAAGGAGGGATGACACCATTTTGGGCTGGTACTGTGGGCCAAGAGCACTTGCAGTTGCACACACACAAACACAAACACACACACACACACACACACACACACACACACACACACACACACACACACACACACACACACACACACACACACACACACACACACACACACACACACACACGTGTGTGTCACAAGTTTGATGGCAACCAAGTCTACAGTAGAGGAGTATATTATACTTTCTCCTTTTGATTTGGAAAATATTTGGAAATTTCAAGAACACAGTCACAAATGGTAGAACACTGTGGATATACTGGGTAGTTCCTGACTACTGATTAAGCAGCAGGGAGTAAAACCAGTTCTCAGAGAGCTTTTATGGTTTAATCATGAAAGTCTTATTTATTTCACTGCAGATGCTATGCGGTTAATGGAGGACAGATGCACTTTGGGGAATATAATCTGCTGGCTGTGTAGCGTTGCTGAGGATGAAGCCTCGATATGAGGTCATTACATGATTCTGTGGTTCATTATTTATCTTTTATGTGTTGCATACTTTGTATTAATCAATCAAGATGTTTTAATTCTGTCTAATATACTTTGAAATAGTATGTCAATATTTTGAGATAACAATTCAATATTTCGAAGTTGCTCGTTATTTTGAAATACTAAGTCAATATTGTAAAGTTTCTCATTATTTTAAGATACTAACTTATTATTTTGAGATGTTTAGACAATATTTTGAGATACTTAGTTAATATTTTGAGATAATTTCTCATTTTGAGATACTGAGTCTATATTTTGAGGAATTAAGTCTATATTTTGAGATGCTAAGTCAATATTTTGATATACTTTATAATTATTTAGCGATAATTAGTCAATATTTTGAGGTACTATGTCAATATTTTGAGATACAAAGTCAATATTTTAAGATACTAAGTCAATATTTCAAAGTTGCTCATTATAATGAGATGCTTAGTCAATATTTTAAGATACTAAGTCAGTATTTTGAGATATAAACTTAATATTTTGAGATACTAAGTCGATATTCGGAGATACTAAGTCAATATTTAGAGATACTAAGTTAATATTTTGAGAAAAGTCAATATTTTGAGATACTTAGTCAATATTTTAAGATACTAAGTCAATATTTGGAGATGCTAAGTGAATATTTAAAGTTTCTCATTATTTTACAACTGTCATTACTTTGAAATACTAAATCAATATTTTAAGATACTAAGTCAATATTTCAAAGTTGCTCATCATTTTGAGTTACTAAGTCAAAATTTTGAGATACTTTCTAATTATTTTGAGATATAAAGCAATTATTTTGAGATACTAAGTCAATATTTTCAGATACAAAGTCAATATTTCAACGTTGCTTGTTATTTTGAAATACTAGTTCAATATTTTAAAGTTTCTCATTACTTTAAGATACTTAGTTATTATTTTGAGATGCTTTGTCAATATTGTGAGATACTTAGTCAATATTTTGAGATAAGTTCTCATTTTGACATTCTAAGTCAATATTTTAAAGTTTCTCATTACTTAGAGAATTTTCGTCTACATTCTGGGATACTAAGTCAATATATTAAAGTTAGAGAATCTCATTCTGTCCGATGGGAAATATGTATCAGAATGCACTACTTCATCCATAAATGTAGGTAAAAGTAGGGTAGCTCATTATGACATGTAGGAAATATCTATCAGAATGGACTACTTCCTCTATAAATGTAGTTAAAAGTAGGGTAGTTCATTATGACAGGTAGGAAATATACATCATAATGCACTACTTCCTCTATAAATGTAGTTAAAATACAATAAATAAAACAAATACTTGATCCTGATTCTGATTCTGATAGCATATTCTGTCAGGAAGCACATTTCTATCAAAAAAGACTAATTTATTTTTAAATGTAGTTAAAGGTAGAGAATATCATTCTGTCAGGTGGTAAATTATCAGAATGCACTACTTCATCCATACGTGTAGTTAGAAGTAGGGTAGCTTATTCTGTCAGGTAGGAAATATCTATCAGAATGGACTACTTCCTCTATAAATGTATTTTGAAGCATGATAACTCACTCTGTCAGAATTATCTTTCAGAATGCATAACTTCCTCTATAAATGTAATTAAAGTATATTAGCTTATTCTGTCAGGTTGCAAATAATCAGGATGGACTACTAGCTCTATAAATGTAGTTCAAGTATATTAGCTCATTCTGTCAGGTTGCAAATATATTTCAGAATGGACTACTACCTCTATAAATGTAGTTAAATGTAGAGAATCTCATTCTGTCAGGTGGGAAATATCTATCAGAATGCACTATGTGGTTCCACAGCTGAATGAATGTGATTTTTAAATAAGTTGATTATCAGGTCTACCAAAAGAGAGTATTGTGAGTTTCATTCATTATAATACATTCATGTTACAAACGTATTCTCCAAAGTTACATTAGTTTCTTCTACTTTCTTCTCCTGTGAAGTCAACGAGGGGAAATACGAAAAGTGCCACTATGCCATTGTAATCCATTTTGTGGTCGGAGGGTGTATCGTTCCTAAAATCCTGTCAACCATTCTGTCAACCGAAGTCAAGCATTCTTCTGCCACCTACCGTCTACAGTAACCAAGTGCATTTTAAACTTAATCCCCGCGTTTACCGTTGCCGCGGCATTGCCATAAGGTGGCAGCAAGGGCAACAAGTAAAACCTGTGACATCTGTACAACACTGCTTTAGACCGAAGGGGTGTTTAGTGTGTCTATAGTGTGAATAAAAATTGGTGGAGGGTGTGCAGAAAAATAAGATCCATCCATCAATCCATTTTTGCTTATGTGGTTCTGGTTTGTAGTGGTTGGCTATGCAAGGTAGCTCAAACACCTTTCTGCCTCTCCACGTCCTCAACCTCTTTACTGGGGGAACTCAGGCATCCCCGGGTCAGATGGATAATATATCTTATCCCTCTGGCATGTTCTAGGTCTGCCCCAGTGTCTCCTCTAAGTTGAAAGTGCTAACAGCCTTCACAGAGTCAATGCAGTCACAGGGAGGGGCGAAACTCCAAAATCATTCAAATAGGTCAAAAACAGTGCATATTTTCAGACATTCGAAAGCATTCATAGCATCAAATTTGTTTGTACTGTACACACGCAAAAGGTGACAGAAATATAAGAGCTTGAGAAAGAACTGCAAACCCTGCTTACTTTTCTCCTCCACACAGCTGCCTATTGATCTCGTATTTAATAAAATGGACCTTGGAAGAGGTTTATTGAAACTTGGCCTCAAGAAAAACATTCTTACACAATTGGTGTACAAATGTTAATGGCTGAATGAGAGCCAAAGGTAGGACTGTGCTATAAATGCATTCCATTTACACATGATATATAATGACGATACATAACATAAATGTCATTTTCAGAAAGGTCAGCAGGCATTTTCTCCTCTGCAGCTCTCAGTGTGGAGAGGGCAATTACATTGTCACTGTTGGACAAGTGTCACCTTTTCAGGGCACACTGAGGTCTCTGAGGCTGTTAGAAAGACATTTGCAGCTGACCTTCAGCCATCTCTCTCTCTCTCTGTCTGTTATATCTGCCACTCACTGTTCCTCTTTCTTTTACTGTGGTGGAGTAAAGCTTTACAAAGAAAGTCTTTACCTTCTGGGAGGGGGTGCTAAGAGACTAAAGTCGAGTACATTAGAGTGAGACATTGAAGTCATCAGTGGTGGAATGTAACTAAGTACATTTACTCAACGTAAGTACAAAATTGAGGTACTTGTACTTTACTTGAGTTTTGTCATGCCACTTTATACTCTGCTACATTTGAGAGAAATATTGTACTTTTTTCTCCACTACAATTTAGTTACTAGTTACTTTACAAATTAAGATTTTTGCACACAAAACACGTCGTTTATGAAAATACGATGGTTTATTATACACTGAACAAAATTCTAAACACAACACTTTTCGTTTTTGCCCATTTTTAATGAGCTGAACTCAAAGATTTTTCTATGAACACAAAAGGCTTATTTCTCTCAAATATTGTTCACAAATCCTCTAAATCTGTGTTAGTGAGCACTTCTCCTTTGCCGAGAAAATCCATCTACCTCACTGGTGTGGCATATCAAGATGCTGATTAGACAGCATGATTGTTGCACAGGTGTGCCTTAGGCTGGCCACAATAACCAGTCAGTATCTGTTGTTAGGGTTCATCCCTCTCTTTCTCTCTCTCTCTCTCTCTCTCTCTCTCTCTCTTTCCACCTGACGCAGTTCGTTGTCGTAACCGACTTGACTTGGCAAATGCTCACATTCAATGGCGTCTGGTACTTTGGAGAAGTGTTCTCTTCACAGATGAACCCAACCCAAACCCTAACACCAGATACTGACTGGTTTTCGGTGTCATCACAGTGTTAATGTAGGCATAGACTAAGTGCATTAAACCCCCCTTCACAGAAGGTGTGTGGTCCAGAAGAGGCACTGCTGGTCAAACACATCAGCAACAAAAAATGGAAAGAGGCTGCCAAATTAATAATGAAGAATGCTGATATTTTGGAGGAGGTGAAAGTCGGCATTCTAGTTTTAATTAGAATATAATGCAAATCACTCTGCAACCCCAACAATAATTGCATGCTTTGGAGGGCATCACCTGAAGACCTGAAAGACTTTTCATTTGAGAGCCTTGAGATGGATCTGCAGTGTCTGTCACCATTCTTCTTGTCTGTCATAGCAACTGCCAGTGAAGACTCTCGTCCTGCTGCTGCCTGGATTGCACTAAGGGGAAGACAACCCCGTCCTTCTGCATTTGCATATTATGTAAACTCTCTCCTGCATTACAGGCTGAATAAATTTGACATCACAACAACTCACACAAATGCCATTGGAAAGTCTATTGTTTTTGAAGGGGCAGAAAGAAACTTTTCTGAACCTGGGAGGTCAGTGTAACACTGTCAGCCAGTCAGAAGAGGAGGACCCCTTAAGTGATGAGACGTTAATGCAAGTCTTCAAGAGCATGGAGGATCTTCAGGTGTCAGGTGACGCACGCACGCACGCACGCACGCACGCACGCATGCACGTACGCACACACACACACACACACACACACACACACACGTTATTTCATCTACATGCAAGGGGTGATGTTGTCTTATGTCTTTATGTTTGTTTGATTCATCACAACAGAAGAAGTGATAGAAAGCAGTACCGAAGAGCAGGCGACTGAAGATTTGAGGCTCACTTCCCTGTCATCGCCTGCCAGACAGTTGACTCCACCACCTACATATTCAGTCATATTTGAAAATTTGGACTTTTACATGCACACACACCATCAGTCCACCCTCCGCAGTAACTCATCCATACACTGGGTACACCACATAGCCGTGGAAGACCGGATCCCCACACACTACCTGGACAATGACAGACCGCTAACAGACCTCCTGCACTTCGACCTAGATAAGTCTCTCCTTGGGCTGGAGACACAAATGAATATGAGGAGAGAGTTTATCATCCTAGGAAGCCGGATCCTGACACGGTACCTGGCCGCTTTTAAGCCATTTTCCAAGGTGGTGGTACATCACATGCCACACGAGTATGCAGAAGAAATAGCACAACTTTCCACTGATGTAAGAACTAAAAGCAATATTCTAATAATGCCTGTATGTACCACTAACATTCCGTGTTGTAAAATACAATGTTTCATAACTTTTCTTCCAATTACTGTAACCATTGGGACTCATTTTCAAAAATGAAAACAAAAGCACAGAGTTGATAGATGTTCTTCGCCACATACAGAACAAGTAAGCATGAAGTAGTTGGCCGTAAGCTAGAGGGCCTTACATTAGACCCCCCACCTCCAAACCAAACAAACTACTTTTGAGAGGTCTGACCATGCTCAAAAAGAATGTTAACTTTGAAAACGTTGGGGTGCACGACCTGTTGAAGCTTAATGAATAGAATATGTAAAATGTTTCATTCTAAGGCCCTCTAGCTCGCGGCCCATTGGGCAACACCTCCTTTCCTGTTTACATATGACCTTTTGTAGTGTTTGTAAAACTAATATTTCTATCCTTTTGGTATTTGTCCTTTTCGTGTAATTGTTGTAGTAATGTCCCAAAAGGCCCTGAAGGATTGGGACTCTTCAGGTGACCGCCTCACTGAGGCCAATTGCCAAAATCTACAGTGGGCCTTTGCTGACGGGGTCACCAAGGAGGACAGACTGGAAGGGATGGTGTTTAAGTTCGAAGACTGGCATGTTTACTGTTATTAGAGTGTTATTTGAAGTAAGTAATGGAGCACAGTAATTTCATCAATGATTTGTCAAATTGTTAATTTCAGTTTCATTATTTGACCTGTATTTTATTCATTATACTGAGACAGAACTGTACTGCTGTGTACTTAGCTGCTGTGCAGGTATCCATCTTTTTCATTGGTTCTATATTTTGTTTTTCTTCTTTTGGCCTTAGATCCACTTCAAGATTTTCTTTAATGATAAGTCTGCAAAGGACCATGGGACACTTTGCGCCAACATGTCAAAGTTGAGGTACAACTATCCTTTAATGGTTGATACTATAATTGTTGTGGTTTGGGGTTTTTGTTTCCAGTTCTCTAGTTATTTTGTATGTTTCTGTTGGGCCTGCCTCTGTGTCTCCTGTGTTTTCCCCTCCTCCTGCCTGCTACTGTCAGCTGACTATGCACACCAGTTCATCATTCCGACATCACCGCTCTCCTGCCACACACACCTGCCTGTCATCTACAATCAAGCTCAGTATTTCAACCCCGGCTCCACTCACTATCTTCGCTGTCTCCGCCATACTGGTGACACTCGCTACAAGCTCTCTCTTCTAATAGTTGTAGACTTACCTGTTGTTATCCTGTGCCTGTCCTTACCTCTCCTTGTGTTTCTCCATGCAGTCATCACACCGCGCTCCCGCCTCCAGTCAGCTGGCATCACCATTCGGTTCCCCTCTCCCGGCTCCCTGCTCCACCCTGCCTCCGCTCCAGCCTTCCCCTCTTCACTTCCTCTGCTCTCCAGCCCCAGTGTCTCTCCCTCGGCTCCTCGGCTACGGCTCTCCCGCGCTCCCCAGAGTATCCTGCCTCTCCTTGCTTCCTCTGCTCCCCAGCCCCCAGTGTCTCTCCCTCGGCTCCCCGGTTACGGCTACCCTGAGTACCCTCGCCATTGACTGCCTTCGCCATCCTACCCTTGCTCCCAGTTCCCTCGCCATCCTGCCCTTGCTCCCAGTTCCCTCACCATCCTACCTGCCCTCGTCATCCTACCCTTGCTCCCAGTTCCCTCTCCATCCTACCTCTGCCCTCTCATCCTTCGCCATCCTACCTCTGCCCTCTCATCCCTCGCCAACCTTCCCTAGACCACGTGTCTCCATTCCTGGCGTCCTCCTCCCCTCACCTTCCCCACTTTGTTTAATAAACCTTTTTGTTGTTTGAACTTTGCATTTGGGTCCGTTCTGTCCTTCTGTGTTACAGAACGATCCAGCCAAAACATGGACCCAGCGAAGTTCAAGCCCCTCCTCCACCCCATGGAGTCGGAAGCTCTCCAGTGTCCCCGAGCTGCCCAGCGTCCCCGAGCTGCCCAGCGTCCCCGAGCTGTCCAGCGTCCCCGAGCTGCCCAGCGTCCCCGAGCTGTCCAGCGTCCCAGTGCTGCCCAGTGTCCCCGAGCTGTCCAGTGTCCCCAGGCTCCCCAGTGTCCCCGAGCTGACCAGTGTCCCCAAGCTTTGTAGTGTCCCTGAGCTTTGCAGTGTCCCCAGCATTGTAGTGTCCCCGAGCTTTGTAGTGTTCTCGGGCTTTGTAGTGTCCCTGAGCTTTCTAGTGTCCCCAGGCTGTCCGGAGTCCCGGAGCTTTCCAGCCCCCCAGAGTCCCGGCTGTTTAGCAGCACCCCCAGAATCCCGCCAGGCTAGCAGCCCCCCAGAGTCCCAGCTGTTTAGCAGCCCCCCAGAATCCCAGCAGGCTAGCAGCCTCCCAGAATCGCGGCTGGCTAGCAGTCCCCCAGATCTCCGGCTGGCTAGCAGCCTCCCAGATTCCCAGCTGGCTAGCAGCCTCTCAGTTCCTCGGCTGGCTAGCAGCATCCCAGATTCCCGGCTGGCCAGCAGCATCCCTGATTCCCGGCTGGCCAGCAGCCTTCCAGATTCCCGGCTGGCTAGCAGCATCCCTGATTCCCGGCTGGCTAGCAGCATCCCTGATTCCCGGCTGGCTAGCAGCATCCCGGAACCCTGGCTGGCTAGCAGCTCTCCTGAATCCTGGCTGGCTAGCAGCCCCCCTGATTCCCGGCTGGCTAGACCACAGGTGCATGGTTTGACGCTCCGCTTCAGCCTCTCCTCACCCCAGACCCCGAGCTGCCCAGCGTCCCCAAGCTGCCCAGCATACCCAAGCTGCCCAGCATCCCCGAGCTGTCCATTGTCCCCAAGCTGACCAGCGTCCCCGAGCTGCCCAGTGTCCCAGCGCTGCCCAGTGTCCCCGAGCTGTCCAGTGTCCCCAGGCTCCCCAGTGTTCCCGAGCTGACCAGTGTCCCCAAGCTGACAAGTGTCCCCGAGCTTTGTAGTGTCCCCGAGCATTGTAGTGTCCCAGAGCTTTGTAGTGTTCCCGGGCTTTGTAGTGTCCCCGAGCTTTCTAGTGTCCCCAAGTTGTCCGGTATCCCCGAGCTTTCCAGCCCCCCAGAATCCCGGGTGTTTAGCAGCCCCCCAGACCCCCGGCTGGCCAGCAGCCTCCCAGATCCCTGGCTAGCCAGCAGTCTCCCAGATTTCCGGCTGGCCAGCAGCATCCCTGATTCCCGGCTGGCCAGCAGCATCCCTGATTCCCGGCTGGCTAGTAGCCTCCCTGAACCTCGGCTGGCTAGCAGCCTCGCTGAACCCCAGCTGACTAGCAGCCTCCCGGAACCCCGGCTGGCTAGCAGCTCTCCAGAATCCCGGCTGGCTAGTAGCCCCCCTGAATCCCGGCTGGCTAGCAGGGTCTTGCCTTCGCCGCCTGGGAGCCCTCGACGGTCTGTTCGGCCGCAGGAGGGGTTTCCCCTTCGCGGCAGTATTTTTGTTTTTTAACCTTTTTTGGGTCAATCTTCCTCCGCACCTCCTCGCCCACCATGGGTTGCTTTTTGTTCCTTCTCTTTGTTTTGGTTTTGGGACGTCTGGGAGCCGTCCCCATTTTGTATGTTTCTGTTGGGCCTGCCTCTGTGTCTCCTGTGTTTTCCCTCCTCCTGCCTGCTACTGCCAGCAATATGACAATAATGACTTTAATGACTATGACTAATTTTTAACAGAGATTTAACTCATCTTTGCTGCTCGGCCAACGGACATGTTTTGTGCATGCTTTTTTAATGTCCACCATTATTCAACTTGTTAACAATGTTTTCCAGTTTTTTGGCGATGCTCAAAATCCAGTCAACATGGACATGTCTGGATACCCCATGAATTTATCTTCTCGGTTGTGTGGTGGGAAATGCACTCTTGCCATCATGAAAAGCAGAGTCATTCCCAGGGAGGGTATGGTATAGCTTTGTGATTTTTGCATAGCTTTTAAACTTAATTCGCCAGTATTTCATGTTTTTGTGTTGGAATTGTCAGGTGTGATGTGGTGTGAGAGGTTTCAAACAAACTTACATGTGTGTGCCCCCATGAGGGATTGTGTGAGAGAGACTGCCATTAACATACAAGAAGATTTGCAAGTTGAACATTGATTTAGATGATTGATGTACTTCTGTCACAGGTGCAGCAATGCAAAGCAAGGACCCCATGCTGCATATAATTCGTACAAGGACTTTTTCATGACGGACACAACAGCACTGTTCCTGTCAGCTGCAATGGAGCATTTTGGGTTGCAGGATGTAACAGGTAAACATGGATTGTTTTCAAATAAAATAATACAAAAAAATCTCCATTGGGAAGGGAGTTGACTATAACCCATCACTGCTGTTTGTAAAATACGCATTTTCTTCCATGTGACTTAGAAATCCCTGATTTGTTTGTTCCCGAGGAACTCGCTGCTGGATCACCTGAAATGAAGAGGGCCTGGTTGCATGAGAAAACATCAGAGGTTGTGGACAAATCATGCATCATGCTTGGCGATGTCCCAGAAGCTGTGAGCAGCACCCATGAAGTTCCGTGACATCTTCTCAAAAAAAGCAGTTTCCTTGTCGAGTGGAGGGATGTGGACAGTCAAGGAAAGAGACAACCACGAAAGGAAAAAGCACAACACACCCTCAAACCTTGGCACAGCTCAGCTTTGGGTTCTTTATCTTAGACATGCTGGATGCAGTAAAAGAGGGTGATGGTGAGAGACTAATGAGGCTTTACAAGGTTGCATTGCTTTTTTACAAAGCCTATGGGCACAGCAACTATGCCTACAGCACTTTTCTACTCACACTGCAGGTGAATGCCTCTTTGAGCCCTCACATGGCTCAAAGTGTTACGTGGAACAGGTTTTGGAACAGCAAGGGAGGGAAGGGGAGAAACATGCCTCTAGATCTTCACCTTCAACACGAACAATTTCCTGAAGTCAGTTCTGAAGGGTCTTGGATCAAACCTGTCTGAACAATCGGCGCACAGAGTCAGTCAGTCCATCAGAGTCCTGAAGGAAATGATGGACAAGGTGGATGCTGAATTGGGTGTCAAAAGGCCAACTGGCACCCATCATAAAGAGCAGCAGAGTCTCGATGTTTTAACTCTGGTTGATGTTTTCAGGGAGGGACAGTTCCCAGTTATGTTGGGAAAGTTTAACCACATCCCAAGTGCAGTTGTTGCCACAACCACTCTGCAGGTTCCATCTCCACCCAATGATGACAGTACTCTGCTTTTGTTCTGAGGAAGAGTCAGACTATGAAACATGCCAATGAGCAGATTTTCTGCCCTATGTTCTTGGTCCACCCAACAATGTTTTCCTAGTTCTGCTTTAAGATGGCAGAGCACTCTCCCAACTGCCTTTAGTGTTCTGCAGTAAATTATTGCAGGAGACATATTAGGCATGTCCTATCTCACAGTGTTAAGGCAGGGTGTATTTTCCCAGTCGGGAACTCATTTTTCTCGATTATTCTAACAACACATGCATGCAGCACAACTGTCCTATCTCGCAATGTTAACTAAAGTGAAAAACAATTTGAGTATTTACCTTGTGATTTAGACATACTTTATTGATGAAATAGCATTTTTTTCTACACTTTTTGTTATCAGCTATGACACACACCCCTGAAATACACACACATGTTCAAGACCAATACATGCACTAATGCAGAGCAGGTCCACACAAGGACTTGAACCAGCAACCCTACGGTTCCAAAGCCAAGTCCCTGCGGACTGAGCTACTACCACCCTCAATATGTAATGGGTTTATAATTGGCCCATGCTCAGTCTTCCACCACATTTCATAAAAATCAGGTCAGTAGTTTTTCCGTAATCCTGCTGACAGACAAACTGAACCGATGACATAACCTCATTGGCAGAAAGGTCATTAGAAGCTTGTCGGGGTGTCAGTTTTGATAAGTTACAAAATTATTTGACGCAGCGGCAAATTATAATTATACTTATTAATGGAAACAATGTTATTTTTTGTTGTATCTTTTTTGCTAACTGCTCTAGGCTACTGTGTTAATACAGCAATATAAGATAATCTAGTTTCCCTGGACAAATAATATTTAATAAAAGAATAGCTGTATTACAACAACAAAGAATAAAGACACTGACTATGGTAAAGATGTGTCTGTCTCGCTGCCTCCTTCCATTTGGTCTTTCATCATTAATACTATCTCTTTTTCCCTCTTCCACTAATCATTGTGCATTAGCCATAGCTGCTTCTATTTATAGATCTGCTGATTGCATGGTTACTAATAAGTTTCAAATACAAATAAAAAGTAAAGGCCTGTCTATGTAATGGTGATGATATTTGGATGTGCAGGGTTGGATGAATGTGTAACCCCCCTCCCCGCCCCTCCTCCGCTGCCTGGAAATGATTTCAGTGTAATTCTATTGCTGTAATTGTCTCATGGCATCAACTTGCCTCACCATTATCATTCTCAAACAGAGCCACGGTAATGTGACGTTGGAGGCATAGATACATGTATAATCTTTCTTTGTTTGCTCAGCGGAAGCCAACATGCACATGGACCGTGAAAGCAAATATAATCGCCTCTCCCGCTGAGGCAAAGCAGCATTTGTAGTGTGAAAATGTAGTGTAGGTAAAAAGGCTTATCACTGTCCTGTCATAAAGACATAATGGCAAACTTCTCCTTGACACGATATAGTGCTGTCACACTGTGGCTGTGAAAAGATCTCCTGCCCACAGAGTCAGCCTCCCGCTGCATGATTGAATGAGGGTATCATAAAGAGGAACCCGGTATACTAGGCTTGAAGATTATCTTTATAAGGTGGTAATAGAAATTTCTGAGGGTTAAAGTCAGTGTTGCGACACACTGAAAAAAAATAACTTGTAGGATTTACTTGATGAAATCATTGTAACAATTTGCACTCAATTTTTCTAAGTACATTTTATTGCTGTGATATCAAGTACAACTCACTTGCCAGTATCAAGTAAATGTACTTACATCTAAATGTAACATTTGTGAAGACATTAAGTAAATGTTACTTAATTATATTTAACTTAGCAGGTTGTATTTATTAAAATTAAGTAAAGTTAATTTTAAAATGAACATCACTGTTGTGAAAATATCAAGTAGATTTTATAAATCTGTAATATTTACTGTTATGAAGTAATTAAGTAGATTTTATAATGTCCATCCATTTCACATTTTGAATTACTTAGTTGCATGAATTTATTTTACTCATAATGTAAATGTTGCTTTTTTTAAATGTTACCAAATAAATGTAATAATTTTCTCTGCATCATATACTTTTATCACAAATCACAATTAAAATACAATAAAGTTGAACAGTTTATTATGTCAACATTCACAATGAACCATTAAATCAGTATTCTTCACATCAACTGATCTTGAAACGAGTAGTTAAGGTATATTCAGTAACCTCTCTGATAATTTACAATAACTGTGTAGAATTAACCTTGTACGGTTAGACTAAACCTCAGCAGCCAACAGTGGCATAATTAACATTAATGACGAGCACATGCATAGTCCAGCTGAAACAGAATGGTCACTTTTCCTCAGTGCTCATTCAAGAGTCTGCTGTTCTGTAAAAACAAAACAAAAAAAACATAATTTTCCCTAAAAAAAAAGGAAAATCCATTCTACTCCATCCAACACAGATCTGGAATGATACTTTTCAAATACCCAATTAGAATCTTACAATTCACTGAAACAATGCAATAACAGCATTCAAACCGACACTAAGTGCTCTTTATGCTCTTAAAACCGTAACACGTTAAAACATTTCAAAAGTTAAAAGTAGTCAACCGTTCTGGATAGTTCTCCCTTTGGCCTTTGCCTCTAATAATCAATAACAGAAAGATCAGGTGATAATTCTTGGCATTTCTCTACAAGAATGTGAGCAAGACAACATCACTAAAGTCTACTACTTTTTTTTTTATCTAGTTACTCTTGCATATTAATGGGGTCAAGTGTTCTGAAATGGATATTTATATTCACACTGACACACAATATCTGGTAAGACTTTACTTGAAGGTAACAATCGTGACATGACACTGTCATGAACGTGTCATAAACGTTATAAACAAGTCATAAACGTAAGTGTCATTCGGTTTTTGTCATGACAAGTTGACATTGTTTGGGTTGTCTTGATTGACAACTTTTAATCAAAGTGACATTACCAGAAGTTTTCTTGGTCATGACAAGTTGACATTACATTTGTTTGGGATGTCTTTGTAATGACATCTTGACATTAACCAGGATGACATTACCAGAAGATGTATTTGTCATGACAACCCAAACTAATTTAATGTCAACTTGGTATGACCAAGTCAACTTCTGGTAATGTCACTTTGATTAATGTCAAGTTGTCATAATCAAGACAAACCAAACAATGTCAACGTATCATGACAAAAACCGAAAGACACTTAATGACAGAAGTCATAAACGTTTATGACTCGTTTATAACGTTTATGACACGTTCATGACAGTGTCATGTCATAGTTATAACAGTGACATGTCACAATTATGTCGATACCTTCAAATAAAGTGTTTTTTTTAATCTTACAGCAGCAATATACATAGTCAACAACAAATGCAACAAGATATCAAACAAGTAGTCATGGCCAAATTTAACCACATTAAACAGTCTTTTGGGGAATGAAAACTTAAGGCAGCTCCAAGTCTGTGTGTTTGACAGTGAAATATCCATAAAGACAAGCTGTCCTGCACATGGGCGTTGGGTACAATATAGAGCCAAATCTATCTTTTCAAGTTTTTGTTACAATCGTTGAGATGGAGAAGTAAGTTGGGGTGTACCAACAGCCTCAATTGTACAGCACTTGCCATGATAGGAGAGCAACTTCAACTTTAAAGATTGCACTTTTGGGGACATCTTAACACCATCCAGGTCCAGGAAAAGTGTCTGGAACACCTCAAAAGTATAGCACAGTGTTGGGGGGTATGCCAGGTTGAGGGCATAAATAAGCCCCATCAGCAGTGTGCAAGCTTTAGCAGTACTGCCACATCCTGGAAACATCTCCCTGCCTTCCAAAAGGATGGACACATCGACTTAATCCTCTCGATCAGCACCACGGACAACCAGTATCTTGAGGATATGTTCAGTGGCATCACTGCGGGTGTCCTCCTGCATACAATTTATAAGAAAGAAAGAACAATTCTATTGAGAAACAAATACAAAAGAGATTCATTATCAGTGTGGAACGAACATACTTGCTAAAAATTACTAAACGTAACTCACAATATGTTAAATATATTATATATTTATAATTGTGTATATGTATACATTTCCCAATCCAATAGTTTTAAGACTTGTCAAAAACACATGCGTTTATTTATCTATTTGTGGATTATACACTAACATTTTTTTAAAGATTCACTGGTGTGTAAGTGTGAGAGTGTGTGTGAGAGAGACTTTCTCCCTGCATGACTATTTTAAATAAGCCTACCCGGCTCAGTCTGTCCAGAAACGGCCTCAGCTTGGTCCCGATGACACCTCCCTTGGCCATCATCAGGGCAATAAGTTTTGTTGTGTAGTGGTCAAGTTTGTACATAAAGCTCTGCTTCAGTGAAACTGTAGTTACTCTCCTGAATTCCTCCTTGATCTGAATAAATGTTCAGTTCCCTCACTTTAGCTGTGAAAAGTTAGGTTTTAAAAACATTTAATTTTCATTAAAAAAGCTGACTGAACCTTCATACCGTTAGCTCACTAAAATAAAATGGCTGACATCATACAGGCACTTGCTGCTACACATCAATGTTTAATTGGTATCCAAGTTCACCTGCCATCGGATACTGCATTTATCCAAACTTTCCTTCTTTGGTGCAGACTAGCTTTGATAAATTACTTGCTGCGAAATTTTCAGTGGATATAAAAACGACTAGACGCTTTTAAATAAGGCTAACATTAGAGGACAGACACACACAGGCAGCCAGCACGTTACATCGATTTCCTTACAGAACGTAACATGACAGTTTGAGCTTAATCACAGCATGCTAACATTAAATTACTCTGAAGTTAACCAGACTGGGTGACTTTTTCTACAAGAATGTGGCTAACTACATTTAATCTCCTCTACTTTTGACTAACCACCAGTCGATTGAAATGTACTGTATTTTTAGGTTAATGTGCTGTGACTATAAAACATTAAATAGTATTTGTAAATACGATAAAATTTACTCTCTTCTCAGTTAAGTTATTACATGAATAAATTGTGCACATTTTACGTAAGATATTCTAGTTCCCACTTAATCTTGATTTTCCAATGTATAAATTACATGAATTAATTTAAGAGATTTTACCATACCACAAAGTCATTATTTTCAGTGCAGGAAACGGGCCTGAAATTCTTAGATACAATATCTGCTCCATTAAACTCAACTTCCATCCCGTGTGTCAAAAGCGCTATTCATGTTGTTGAACCCACGCTGGTTTCTAGAGCATCCCTTGAGGCAGGTTTGTGATTTGTAATATTGTGCTATAAAGTAAATACAATTTACTTGTCTTGCACCTGTTAAAGGGTTGGTAGGGTTGGTAATATTTCCGATTTTTTTATATATCGTTTGAAATTGTCTTTACACCCGACAGCAATAAATAATTTATGGAATCTGAAAGGTAGTGTCATGTTCAGTCCCCGCTCTTATTTTGTGTTTTGTTTGTTTTCTGGACTTCCTGTTTTATTTTGAAATAATTCTGTTTGCTTTCATTTCAGGTCACTTGTCTTCGTCTTTGTCTGCTTTCCCGCCTGTGTGATTACCCTCCTGCCCCTAATGTGTCTCACCTGTTTGTAATCATCGTCACCTGTTCCCCTTGTATATATACACTCACCGTGTTCACTTACCTGTTGCCAGATTGTTGACGAACCTCGTGTATCTCACTCTCCAGCGTTTTCCTAGTTTTGTATTGCAGTGTTTCCTAGACCTTTTGCTTGTATCCCAACGATGTTTTTTGCCTGCTGATTTTGTACCTCTGCCTGATTGTTCTTTGAACAATAAAGTATACTTATCTGTTCATCCTCGTCCTGAGTTGTGCATTTGAGTCCACCATTGTACCCTGACAGGTAGCGACAAAGATCCGTCATCTGTAGCTGCTGTAATCCTGTAAAAACACCTACCAATCACTGCCTCACGGTCTGCTTGGAAAGAACCAATGAAATGCCTCCTTTCCACCGCTGTGTGTACTCTACCCCTCCCATGTACGAGCCTGGGCTCAGTGTACGCTGTCGCCGCATTGCTAACAGTAGTCATGTTGGTTTTAAACATTCAGTATGATATTATTAGCTGTTTGTTTACTGCTGGATGAATCATGAAGTCTAATTGGGGTCCTTTCTCCACTTTGCTCTGAAGCAGCGGTGCTCGTGCACGTCTGGGTGTGGGTGGAGCCCAGAGGGCAGGGGGAGGGGTTAGACAGAGACCAGAGGAGAGGCTATTTTCAAATCTTGCTAGCTTTTCAAAATTACCAACCCTGCTACAACCAATCTCCAGGCTAAGTAATCAGCCTGACCCTATTGTCATGACCTGGCTCAAAGGTATGACAAAATGTGGAGAACACACATGTTTGTTCAATTAAATTAAATGTATCTAAATAAACAAAGTTAAACCTGCTATCAGTTTATCAGTAATGTGTGTATGTGTGAAGGTGTAGCGATATAAGAAAGCAACAGTAACTCAACTAATGTCCAAACAAACCAAGCAACCTTGAGGAGGGAGAGAGACAGAGTGACTGCCCAGGCACCCTTATTTATAAACATGTGAGCAATCAACTCATCCAGGTGCCAGTCATTAGTCCTTATTAGCCAATCCCCAAATCCAAGCAACTAGGACTAGGAGCCGTCACACTATTCACACATATTCATTTAACCTTTTTGCTCTTTACAGTCTTTACAGACTCTATTAGACCCATTTTGCAGGGTGACATGCAATGCACTTTGGATTGTTGTTATCCCAAGGTTTATAAAGTCTTGGTTGCAATCTGTATCAGACTGCAAGATATGAGTTTTAAAGGTTAACTTCGTTTTTTTTCAACGTGGACCATATTTTTCTATGTTTTTGTGACTGATGGGAACAATAATCTTTGAAATTGGTCCAGTATTAAGCAAGACGAAACACGTTACAATGTAAGTTATTGGGCATCTTCAACTCACGCCCACAAAAAGTGCTGTTTTTGCTACTGACATGCTCATATTATTGTTTCAAGTTTCTGACAACACTATGGAAAGGATCCCCCAAAAGCTCTATCTCTGTAGGGATCATTTCCATGATGTTGTCAGACACTTCTAATCTGAGCCTGTGGCAAAAACAGCACAAACTGATGATGACATATTTGTCTTATAGGGTTACATTGCAGCCCAGTGCGTTGCTGATGGTTACAGTGTTCCCGCTCAATACTGGACCAATTTCAAAAAATTTCGTTCACATTAGTCACTTTCACACCAATGCCTGGGAAAATAGGGTCTAGGTTGAAAAAAATAATAATTACCCTTTAAGGCATGTCAGATGCAGTGAGAAATTACTGGTAAATTATAGTGTTATGGTGTAAATACAAAAAAAAAAAACAGATACAAACATATCATCATCAATAACCAGGCATTTGGCCACGATGATGATACTTTTATGCATTGAAAAATTTTAAAAGGGAAGGAGGAGAGCGCACAGTGGATCGTGGCTAACATGGGATGCTGATTTTGCGAAGTGAGTTTGAGGTAATTATGTCTTAGCTGTAGCATTACGCTAGCTCACCAGTCCATTCTGCATCATTCACCCTTGTTTTTATTTGCTGTGAAGTGCGAAGATTTACAGCCCCCATGTTTAATAGTTTTTTTTTTAGATTAGGTTATTTGCAAGGTCAAAGGTCACTATAGGTGTAGCAAATATGCTGATTATCCATGCAGCTTGGACACAAATCACCCCAGATCAATTTGGCAATATTCCCTCACTTTCATCAGTCACAGTTTAGCAAATAAATTAAGTTGAGAGTTCACAGCACCCTGTGCAGGTCAAAGGTCAAGGTGTTACTATTCCATCATATCAGCAGATATGTAATGGTCACGGCGACCCTCGGGGAAGAATTCCTGTGTGTGTGTGTGTGTGTGTGTGTGTGTGTGTGAGGAATTATAATGGGAGATGTGCAAGATATTTTATTAAACATTTTGTGAGTGGGCTTCACATTTAATGTCATACAAGGGGTTTTAAAAGTTACTTATCAATTTGGAGGATTAAAATACAGAAAAGTGAACGGAGAAAAACAAAATGTCCCCAGATGTGCTGGACATAAGTAAGCATAAGTGTTTGGGTGGAAATCTTCCACCAAATGGCAAGTTAAGATATTTTATTAAACATATATAAGTGTATATATATGGTCTATTTTCAGAAGAGTTACAATATTCATAAAGTTTAAGCTCAACGCAGGCACTTTGGATAAAAGCGTCTGCCAAATGCACATGTACAGGTAGATGAAAGGGAGAGTGGGAGGTAAAAGAGGGCTAGAGAGAGCCAAGAGTGTACAGGAAGGGTTTGCCATTTCATAAAAGAATAAAAAAGAGGAGACAGAAGCTCTTAGAGGCGGGAGAAGCAGCAGGTAAAAACAATCAAGGGAAAGAAAAAGAATGGAAGAAGAAGAGGAGAGTAGACAAGAAAAGTTTGTGAGAGTTCATCTCCCTCCTAAATCTGAGGGCAGATTTCATTAGCGTGTATGTGGTGTGGGAGAGAGGTTAAAAAGGACAGTGGAAAGTGCCAAAGGACAGCTCATTAAATATTAAAAACCAAAAGGGTTCACCCTCTGGGGAGCATGGGAATACTCAGTTCATTTTTAAAGAAATCTGCCCATTTGGGTTTGACATTTCTGAAGTACATATGGCAAATGTGGGGAGCACACATCAGGATGATCCAAAGTAAATGTCTTGGAAATCTGAACAATTATTGTCAAGGGAGTCTGTGTTGGCTATGGTGCTGCCAGAAATTGTGCCGGATGTCCCTCATTTTTCACCTTCCTCTTTCTTTGTGTTGGCGTTCTAAACTCCGGTGGATTTCAGAGGACTATGGTTAACTGCTCCTCAGATCTCTGCAGGGTAAATCCAGACAGCTAGCTAGACTATCTGTCCAGTCTGAGTTTTCTGTTCCACGACTAAAACAACTTTTAAAAGCACACGTTCCACCAAAACAAGTTCCTTCCCAAGGCTATTTTGCAGAGTGTGATTGGTTGAAAGAAATGCCAATAAACCAGAGCACATTTTTCTCCCATCCTGGAATGCTGTGTGGACTAGCCAGACCCTCCTCCTCTGCAGCACCGTGGAGGAATGTCTGGCAATTTGAGACTATTGTCAGGGTAATGTAAAGAACCAATGTGTTTGTCAGGATGAAGACTTGGCCTGAAAAAATGGTGCTGTGCAAAAGGACAGAGGTCCCGTCACCATTAGGATTTGTCCTCTGGGAAAAACAAATAACCACAGCAAGTCTAATGTTGACCTGCTTATTATTACTTGTTAAGATATCTTGGACCAAAGTGTTTCATTGATCGACAAAGCAACCAACTGACAATGCCATTTTTTAGACTGCCAGTTACAATCTACAGGAGACACCCATCATCACACAAGAAGTCTACGGTATCCCTTCTGCTGCAAATACAGGAAGGCTGAAAACAGCTGAGCTTCAGTGCGAAAAGGGCAACACCTTTTTCCTTTCACAACAACTTCAAAACCAATGACCAGGAACTCTGAAGAACTATTTGTAAAGGCCAAGTGGTTGTTTAAGGAAAACTCTCAGGCGATTATTTTTCACATTCTCCTTCTCTAACTGTCGTCACTGTCATCGTTGTGAGACAGTTTCTTTTCTTGTTGTGATGTACAAATTTCTCTTGGTGTTTACTTCATTAGTAGTTGTGTATGCCAGGTTAGCTATAGCCAAGGACAATACTACTGTTATAAATTGTATCATGGAATGACAGAAAGTGAAGAGGGTTTGTCCCTCAGGCAAATGGTTGTCCTGAGGCTTGCAGAGCTGTTTTATGCGGGTAATAATGTTGCCTGGGTGGAGACAATACTTTTAAGGCTTTTTCAGATTAAGTTAAAAGTTAATGCCACAGATTACATGAAATACTCTAACATGATTGCCTGCATTATTGCTTTGGAAGATGTGCACTAATACATATATGTGGCTAAATTTAGGTAGGTACAGTTTCAATCTATAGCAGAACATATTTCTGCATATTCTTTATCAGCAGGTTTTGCCCTCCAGAAAATTGTAATTTTGGATTATCTCTCCAAAGTATATTTATTAATCCACACTTACTATGGTAAGAATGCTTCTGTGAATATAACTTCCATTGTGATAAAACACAACCTCTACTCATTAGACTATAGTTAACATAGAACACAATCCTTTCTGCGTCCTTCACAAACAAACATTTTCACTCATTCTCTTATGTTGCTGGTTTTGTATTTTTTATTATAACTGCTTTAATGCTGTTCAACTGTGTTGTTGCTGTCTGTTATTTCTGTGTTCCTTTAATTGTAAAGTGCACTGAGACCATGTCTAATGGTGATTTTACACTTTAAATAAATCCGATTGATTGAACTACAATGAGACACAGGACACTAACGGGACACAAACCGCGGTCTCCTAGGTCAAAGTGCTTTGAACCATCCATTCACCACCCCCAACTTCCTCCCTATGGGTACTTTGTGGCTCTTACTTTTGTAGGATTTTGCGATGAGCTTGTGCGTCGGTATCAAACGCCCCTGGGAATGAGAACGGGCTGCTTGAGTAGAACAGAGCCTTCGTTAATGTTATTAGTAAATCCTGTGGTTTACCTGCAGTACTAAGACGAGTATAACTATTCAGGCTAACCAAGGAGTTTAGAGATATTTTAAGCATTTCCTTTCCAATCAATCCAATTAGGCTACATTTACATTGCTACGTTTTGGTTTAAAAAACTGATATCTTTTGCTACATTTACACCTGTCATTCACACTGCTGTGGGGTTTCCGAGCCCCTAAACCGGAGACATTTGAAAACACTTCTGACCCGTTTTGGTTTGGAATCTGCGGGGTTGTGTTGCAATCTCAATGGCCGCAAACAGAGACCTTTGGCAACACCGACATTGACGCCAATGTTTCGCCGCCTGATTGGGTCTTATCGGTCCTGACGTCTCTTTCTCTGAGACTAAGCTACTAACGTTACCATGGCAACTACCAGCAACGGGCGGAGTAGACATGCTGCCTCCAGTTTATGCCCAGTATACCAGAATGTTGATGAGATGTGCGGTTTGGGCATGTTAGTTTAAACGGAGATTAGTTCTTCTTCTGGAGCTAAAAACACTTGTGTGCACGAAGATCGCTTTTGGCTCAAAACTCCGCTTGAAAACCAAAACGTAGCGATGTAAATGTAGCCTTAGACATTAGCTATCTCAATTTGTGTCATACCTTTTTTATTCTACAGTTTCATTTAATATAGATGAGTCAATCTGCTTGTAAAATGATTTAATTTATTGTTTAAGGAGTTTGTTTCTTAAACCAAAAATTATGAGAAAAACTTTATAAAATATTGAGTGCATTGATTGTAGGGGGTGACAATTTCTCGGGACTCCCGCGGCTCACGGTATTCCCACGGGAGTCAATTTCACTGTGATAGGGACAGAATAGAGCATAGAAATCAATGGGAGCGGGCGGGAGCAGGATGGAGCCGGAGATTAAATTAAAAAATGACGCTGCAATGCGGTGAGTGCACACAAAGATTGCGAAGCATTTCATTTTAGAAAAGAGAACCACTTACAACTCACAATACGTTTGCTGATTGGCTACTGCTAGCCGCAGAGTAGCCTATCAGAGCAAGACAAAGCAGCTGCCCTGTTCACAAGCCAATCAATCAGCGTCAGTGACTACACCGAGAGTCGGCAAAATGGATTCTGGAAAGAAGCTGTTGCAATTGAAATTGTCATCGAAGGACCACTCAATCCATTTTCAGGAGCTGTAAGAAGATCTCCGTTAAGGAATTACGTAATGAAATCGCCTGGGCCTGCAGGTAATGCATGTATAGTGTAGCCTAAATTTCCGAGGCAACCTCAGTGATTTGACCGGGATTAACCAAACATGCTATAGGGGGGCAACAGATAACTTTAGACAACATAGGGAACGAAACGGGAGCGGGACAGGATTCAGGAGTCCTTCTCTTGGGATTTTGCAGGACAGGATTTTTTTTTTGTGGGAGGGGGGGTGGGGGCAGTCACGTGATCGGGATATGACGGGAGTATTTTCATGGGCTCGGGATGGGATGGGAGAGACAATTGATTCCCGTGTCCCCTCTATTGTGAACCCTACATTGGGATTCGTACAGAATGAGCTGACTGATCCCATGTGTCCCTTTCTGAATCCACCTAACAATCAGTCAAAAAAACAAAACAATGAGTCATAAATGGCCATCAATTGTTTATTCATTTCATATGCAGAGAAAAATATACAAGTTAAATTTCAAGCTTCAGCAAAAAGTCTCTACGCAAATTGACAACAAGCCAGCTAGCATGGTAGTTCAGTCTGCCAGCTGCAGAACAGGAACAGGTAAGTTTATGCAGCTACAGCCAGTCATGGGATAGAAACAG
Organism: Sander lucioperca; assembly: GCF_008315115.2. NCBI lineage: Eukaryota > Metazoa > Chordata > Actinopteri > Perciformes > Percidae > Sander > Sander lucioperca. Next base: position 20,798,454 of record NC_050184.1, on the reverse strand, counting down.
CTCTGTCACCTCACCCCAACCAACCACAACCCATATTCAAATCCCACTAATAGCACACTGTGACTAGATAGCATCAGTTAATATATAAATTGATAAATACATTTTAGCATATAGCTGATGCTCAGACCTAGTCCCAGCCCCAACAAGTGTGGAAACTACATTAAAGTTTTAAATTTTGTGAATTCGTCGTTGAAAAAAAAGGTGAGGAGAGGTTTAAAAAGTGGGGCCTTGAAAGCAACAACAGCACAAATCTGTCTCATCGTTGAGCCCTAAGAACTGTTTCATTTCATAACTTAGGCAGTGAGCAAAATGCGATCCACAAGTAATACATAAATACCAAAACAGTCTACCAGACAGCAAAAAAAACACTAATGCAGCACTGTTTTTCTTTTTTTGATAGCAATAATAGTATTTAACAACATTGACATTGTATGTTTTTTTTCTTTCTAGATTTGGAGTTTTTCATTTGACATTCATATGGTCTGTAAAATGTAAACGGATGAAAGGAATCTCCCTGCGTTCAGATGCACGGAGGTAACAATATGTACCATTACGCTTGGCGAGAAATATTTTTATTTATACACCGAGAATAACAAGAGAAAGAGGTCAGACGTTAAATGATGATCAGAACCATGTTTTATACTTTTACAGTGTAATATTCAAACAGAAAGTTTAAATACAGAGCTAACAGACAGTATAATTATGCTCACTCTGCATTGTTAAACAGAAGGATTTTTACTTTATGTAGTTTTGTGCTACAAAAAAAACACCAAACAGTAATACAAAATATTGTAGCATCATCAGTTTTAACAGTGACAGTTAAGCACAAAGAGCCTCACAGCTGCGTTATAGCACATCTTCATAAAGGTGAATCATGTCGAAGCCAGTGTCCTTGATGCTTCGGTAATTTTTCCTACACAAAGTCTGCTAGGTTGTACAAAAGAAGACCAGTATTCATAAATCTCTCAGAACAGAACCGACAGACTTGATCATAAAGGATACCAGGGGGTATGATAAAAATGTAGAACTCTGAGAATGCATGAAACTTTTAAAGACAAGGGGCCTGTCTCTTTCAACAATGTAAAGATGCACTTCCAGCCCACAGCTGATAATTTGCAACTGAATTCGCTTCACGTTTGAGTTTCAAGACTTCAACAGTGAGCTGAAAGAAAAATCCTAAGGATTTGCATATCGGATAATGATATTAGTGATAATGTGTGGCGAATCTCGATGTGAGAAAATAATGCACAATTTTGAGGCAAAGCCAAGTCCGTTATTTTCTATATCAGAACACCTTGGAGTGTATTATCGTGCTTGCGGCTTGGTAACCTAAAACAAAGTAAAAAGGAGCTGTGGTAAAGTGTTTCATTTTCTTTCAAGCTATTTTTTGTGATCAGTTTTACCCATGGTAACCATTGGTTTCCCTAGAGCAGGGATCTTCAACAGGGGGTCCGAGACCTCTAGGGTGTCCTCGGAGTCACTGCAGGCGGGGCTCAAAATTATTGACAGCTTGCAGTTTTATTATACAAAGTTTAAGTCCAGTTCCCTAAAATACCAACAGGGTTAATGATATTTGATTTATCTCAGATTTTTTAGCAATTGGCAATAAAGTAGTAACACTCTTAATTTAAGGCTAAAGACTTAGGGCACTTTCACAGCTATAGTTTGGTAGATTCGGAGGTGAAGTTGCATTTTTCATGTGGTTCCGTTAGCGTTCACACTGCACTTTGTCAAACGCACCAAATACTGATACAAATGTCACACGGTCGAAAAGGTTGCTTGTTTATTGAACAAAATATCCGAAACTCGCCGACACTTCTGGTCTCAGAAATAATGGAACACCAAATTTATTACGTCTTGGGTTTTCTGGTTCTGCTTTGGTGTTTCTAATATTTTAGAAGAAGACGAACAATGAGCAGCTGAAAAGACAGCAAGTGAAGGAGAGGGCAGCCCTGATGAGAGAGAGAGATGATGATGTGTTGTCACACAGATGACGAGCAATGTATAGGTTATGGATTTGAAAGTTACTGTCTCTTAACTCATGTTTACGTCCTTAACTGTGTGCAAGGTTGTATTTACAGACTAGCAAATGCACTGTTTTGGGTAAATTCCTGTATTTGGGTCGGATTACATTCTCACCTAAAGTGAAACAAACTCGAGATCACTTGGAAGCGATCCGAGACCCCTGTTTTCAAGCGGACCAGAGTTCTGTTGTTTGGTCCGCACCAGAGTTGGAATGAGCTTTCACACCGCCCTAAACCAACCGGCTATCCGATGAAATGCTCCGGAGTTCGGTTAAAATGGACCAAACTGCTCAGCAGCAACCTAAGAAAATACAATATCAAAATTGTATTATTCTCTGGCCTGACAGGTCCTGTCCTCGGAAGCTTTATGACTACAGGTCTGGACTAATATAAACTAACAGCGAAGCACCAGTAAAAACTAGAACACATTTTATCCAGCCAGAGAGCGAACTTCAGTTAACAGACTTGATATTTAAGGCAATGTAAGTTCATAGAATTGTTCCTCTCAAACAAAAGACCAAATTAGGATTTACAATATATGTGCTGCAAAGAGTAAGTGCAGCAAAGAAATTGGTTTGTACAGACATAAGTTAAAAAAATACAATTGACAGCAAACCACAACCCTTCGTGACAGCAAATGGTGTCACTTGCTATCCTGAAATCCATCCTGTCAATGAAAAACATAAGTGAAAAAACACAGATGTTTTAAATTCAAGGTAACCCAATCAAAAATTACCAAATTATATGAAGAGACATAAAAAGTAAAATTAAACAGTTAAAAGTAAAAGGGGACACCAACCTCAAAACAGAATCCACGTTAACTCTTGAAGCCTGGACAGCTTAACTGTTAAGTGCCTCTCTGCAACTAGCAGACCATAGGAAACAGGAAAGTGTTAAACTGTATAACTTTAAAAATGGAGAATCCAATCAAATTGTCATTGGGTTTAATTTCTGACAGCAAACACCATCATGAAACAAATAACTAAATTGAAAACTACCTGTATTTCAATTAGTTTTTTTTATCTATATGTAAAAGTAAAAAAGACTAGATTCTTTTGTTAATAGTAATGAGCAGTGCCAGAAAAATGTGTAAATAGTTTTTAGATAATAATGTGTCTATTGTTTGGCTTAACATGCTTTTTGCAAACATTTAGGCAAGACCTGTTCGTTTTTTGGTTATCACAATAGCGCAAATATAAAAACTGTGAAACTTTGAAAAAGCATTATTAACATTTTTTTTTACATTTAGACTTGTTATGTGAGATACACATTCCCAGTTAAGAACAGAAATAAGTCAGAATGTATTTTATTTATATTTTTGTCAACTAACTGTTGCAGAAGATCTCCACAAGTTGGAATACTGTATCTAGTCTAATGCTGTCAGTATAATTTCCAAAACTGTCCAGGAAAAATGAGGCTACCTGCTGTGGTTTCTGTTTCAGGGTTGATTTCCACTTTAAGACACTAAGAAGAGAGAGAGCCCCTTTGCCCCTTGGAGTGGAGTCAGCACACTGTGAACCCGTCCTCCTGCTTTGCCACTGTGGTGCTGTGAGTCTAAATGACTCCCTGATAGCACCCCTACCCAACCCCGCCCAATGTCAATGTCCCCACCTCAAGATATCTCAAACCCAGAGTTCAACCACCAACATTCCCAATCCCTACCTAGACCCCAAACCCCATCAGTTACACGTCTGATTCCCCAAACCTGACAGCAGCTACTGAAAAATAGCCCACTCAGATGTGTCATTTTCAAAACATATGTGATTATATCACCTCTGCTATGTTCACTTTGCTTTTATCCAAAATGCCTAATTACCATGGTAGGTATCACAGGAAATTGAACCGCAAGCTGCAAGCATAGTTTTAAACAGTTTATCTCATAATTATCTCTCGTATTGTCTAATAAATATAAATATCTAATGTTAGAACTGTAGCGGCTTGAGTGAAACAGTTAATGTCCTTCCTTTTAACCTGAAACTGTACACCTGTATCATTTACTAGAAGGTGTTAAACTAATCACATCCCTAAAATGCATCGCCTTAGGTGATAATTGCAATGTTACCATCAAAACAAACAGAACTTTGGTTGTTGGCCAGTTACCAACTGAGATAATTAGGGCTGGGTAATAATATATTGTTTGAAATTAGAAGTATGCACACGTTTATAAGAACCAGACCTTTCCTAAAACTGAGCCCCGGAAACAAACTTTGGTTTCTTTATGCTAGTAAACTTCAGTCTACATCACCACTTATGAATGCATCAATACTCATGTATAATGTTTACAGTATGGCGGGCCAGAGGTAATGCTAAAAAGTGTGACAAAGCTTTGCAAAAGACATTGATGGTACAGCAAAATGCAATCACTTCAGGGAAGTCATTTTACACAAAGAGAAAGGTGGTATTTTTCTGCAACAGGTACAAGAATGCAGATTTTTCATGACCCCATTCAGTCATAATGCTCCAGAATCAGCTAATGTTACAGTACAAAGTTCCAGCTGTTTATTTGATCTTTGAACCAGAAAAGAAATTACAATATATATTTCATGAGTTCTGATAAAGTACACTTTATGGAAGCTAAAACATGATCTTTAAACATATTGTGGTTTCTGTTTTTATTCAAATGAAATGCAAATAATCAAAACTTGAATTCAATAAGAGCGAGAATCAGTAAGACGAATAATAACAGATCAAATCTAAATGAGTGTCAGCCACTCATCGTCATTACTCATCATCATTACTAGCAAACATTCATGTATTTTCTTTTTTTTCCACTAACTGTGGCACTGTTGGCTCAACTGGCCAACCGTGTGACTCTGCTTTCAGATTTGGTATGTGTATTTCCTTAGATTAATTTTGAAAGTTATTGTTGAAAATCTCCACAAGATATATCCGGTTCAATGGTACAATCACAGATGTGTTGTAAATACCATCTGGTAAGAAGGCTGTAAAAGAATTCTGATTGTTTTTCAATCTGTATTGCAATTAAGATAAAATAATGAATTCATTATCACTAATCACTTTGTCATTGTCATGTTTTCTAAGTGCTTGAAACATATACTGTGACAGCTTTTACGAATGCATTATTTTTGCCCATAATGTTATGTCAAGATTATGTTTATTGAAAACCTTTCAAGTCCTAGCTGCAAATTTGATATGGGTACATCTACCTTTGGATACAGGCTAATTGAGATTTCATGTGTGGACCCCCCACATACAGGCACTGTATTTCATCTTGTGTCCTAAAACACAGCAAGAAGAAGATGGGTTAATACCCAGGCTGGGCTTGTCCCAAACACGGATTCTTTTGTTGAGTTTTTGCTGTTCTCTCAGGTCTTACCAGCTTCCCCCCACCCCAAACTCCAAATTTACAACGCCTCAGTTGGTCATAGAAAGTTTTCAAAAATGACAAAACTCTAAGAAGCTTGTTGGACAGAGTTTCTCAGGCTTATTTTGCTTCAGAACACATGACAAATGTTGCTCCTAAATAACATTCATGTGACCCGTTCTGGGTCCATAGACACAGTTTAAGGAATACTGTTCAGGAGTAGCGTGTTGCACATTGTTCTTTTTCTCTATGCCAGCTATTGTTTGCAGGTATTACATCCAACTTCCTGTCTACAGGATGAAATATCACATTATACTTTATGTACCCATTTAAGTCCTTATAAGGGCCCAGCAGCATATTACATTTAGGTCGACCCATTTTAAGAGAAACCATCACAATAAAGACCTCATACTGGGATCACTCTGGGACACACTCATGACATAAAGTTCTTTAGTCTGAAACACCAACTGATAAAGATACAATAAACCGTAGTGAACGTGTTCATTCTCTATTTCACACTTGCAGAAAGCTTTACTCTTCCTTGGCAGGTTTTCAGTCCGTAGTCCTTACCGTCAGACAGCCACAATCCGTGCTTCCAATGTTGTTTATATTCTTTCTACAAGCACCAAAGTAGTACATGGTGATTTTGGTATCTGCACTACTTGTATTATTCCTACTGTGTATATGCTCTCTCTAAATGTTTATTCCCAACCCCTGCCTTCTCATACCCAAGTAGAGTCAGACATATTTCTAGAGATGCAGCAATTGGGTATCAGCTTCACTTGGCAGATGCCGTTTTTGTTAGTCTGTTGTTTTTAGAGCTGCAATAACTTTCAAATAATGCTGTCACCTCACGACATATAGATAGTTGAATCATTGAGCAAGTCTTACATTCCAAAACAACTTACCGTCTCAGCGGAATTCGGGCCATAGTCATTCTAAAATCCAGGCTCCATAATGGTTTGAGCTACTCCCATATCTGGCACCATCCCCTACCAAGCTGTCCACCACCCTTTCCACCCAATCTTTCAACCTATCCCATTTCCCTTTTACCCATGAACTGTAAGCAACCTATAGGTCCTATGTTTGTCATACCCATCCATATTCTTAAATTCTTTTCCTTTCAACTCCATCCTCCTCATCTCCCTCCCCCCCACCCCAGGCCAGTCTTCTAGTTGGGGGGCGGGGGGGCTCGTGCCGCTAGAGAGCTGTAATCTGAGTCAATTCTGTGTTGGAGTTCCCTGTCCCCTGGTTCTCTCTCCTCTGTTGGGGGTCTACCCCTACCAAGGGGAGCTCCACGCCTAGTCATGCTGGATTAGGAGTCCCTCCTCCATGCCCCCCACCATCAGCCTTGTAGCTGTAAGCTGCTGCCACCTCCCTAGCGATGCTCCTCATCCTGCCCGACTGCTGGGTGTCGAGGTGGAATGGCGACGGGTTGCAAAACTCGCGGAAGCAGCGTTTGAAATTCTCATCCAGGAAGGCGTAGAGCACGGGATTCAAGCTGCTGTTGACATAGCCCAGCGCGATGCAGAAGTGCATCAGGACCACCGTGAAAAAGCTGCTCATGTTGAAGCCAAGTGACTGAGCCAAGACCATGATCTGGATGGGGGTCCAACAGACGACAAATGCTGCCACCACCACCAGGACCATCCTGGTGATGCGCCGCAGGTTGCGGTCTTTTTCCTTCGAGCCAGAGAGGATGCGAACGTTGCGCAGGCGCTTGACCATCAGGCTGTAGCAGATGCTGATGATCGCCACGGGGATGAGGAAGGAGAAGAGGAAGACGCCGGTGCCGAAGACAGGGTCCCAGTTATCCTTTGGCTCAGGTAAAACCACAATGCACTCAACGCCTAGATGCATTGGAGGAGAGGAAGAAAAGAAGAGAGATAAAAGAAAAGTTACATATGTGCAGAGTTCAATTTGTTGGGGGGGGTGGATGCTTGGGATTTCCCCCTTTCTGGTCTATATATCCCTGCCTCTACTGAGTTATTTTTATCCCACACTGAAACATGAACACATAGTGCCATAGAATGATCAAATCTGAGCGGCAGTTGTTTAGCCGCCAATAGGTGACTGCAAGCCAGCTACTTGCACCGCAAAGTGTGCCATGGTAGTTGAGCTTAGACAGAAAAAGTGAGCTTCATGCGGCGATTACAGTTAAGTTTAGGCACCAAAATGACTAGTTAAGTTAAGAAAACGATCACGGTTAAAACACTCCCGAGGAACGAACGAGCATTGCCTGGGTGAAAAATTTAGTTTTCACTACAAAATTAACTCTGCTCTCCGGCTTGAAAGCGCTGTGTTTTATGTTGACACCACATTGTGCTATTTCATTTTGAGATTATTGTGTATTGAACATTGAAGTGTTTTGGCATGGCTGGCCGAGTGGCATTATTTACATGGTATTAAATGAGGGATTTATGTTGTGTTATATATATATATATATATATATATATATATATATATATATATATAAATATAGTCCCCATCTGATTTTTTCACAAATCGCACCCTGCATGTGTGGCAAGAAAAAACTGCAATAGCAGACTGAAGAAGAAGGGTACAACGTAGCGACAGAGTAGGTCCTGGATGTCTGTATCCTAAGTTGGGATAAAGACAGGAAGCAAAGACAAACTGCTAGTCTTGCTCTCTTAAAAGTGAAAACAAAATATGATCAATCTTATGATCAGTTACACATTGGAGCTTTTATTGAGCAGCAACCGTCAACAAAGACACTGGTGACTCCTGGATGGATTGGTGACTAGCTTACTAGCTATCATGACAGCTTTCAAGATGTTGGAAGGTCTAGTTTTTCACTTCTGACAAAGCCATTCCCCCTGCTTCCAGTCTTTGTGCTAAGTTAGGCTTAACACATCTGGAAGCACAATGAGGAAATTGATATAAGTCCTCTAATGTGACTGTAGATATTATCAACGTTAAACCTTTATTTACACAATATGCAATTAAACTGGGATAAAACCAACTTTGTATATTACAGGGAACAATGTGGGCTACCGGTATATCTGAATAATAATTGTTGATTACAAATGCAAATTACTAATGTAGATTAGACAGTGATACTAATAATAGAAGACAGGCACACATAATTAAGGAAAGAAAAAACATATTTGCATTGATTGGATATGATGATAGAGGTACAAAGGAGACAAAGTGGGGCAGGAAAAATTAACTATGATGGGAGAGTAAGTTTTCCCAGTGTTAAATCAGTTCAATCCTAATACAGTCTGCAGCTAAAGGAGGATGAAGACAGGGTGGGAGGAAGAACACCGGAAGATGAATGTGTCTGCACCTATATAGAGATAAGAAGAGGCAGGTCAAAGAAAAGAAAGAATGATGATAGTAGAGTTTTGGAAGAAACGAGTGTGCTGGTCAGATTTTGCATTTAAAAGGCGAAAGTAAATGTTCTTTAATATATTTCAACAAAGTAGTACACGGTAACAGCAAAACATACACTGTTAGAAAAGTCTGTAGAAATACGGGATAATATACTGTGTTGATATGAAGGAATTTTTGTAATGATTTTTCACAGGTGTTTTTCCATTTTTTTTATTGTTTTGATAAACAGAAATGTCAAGTTAAAGGTAAAGGTACAGAGGATATACTTTTTGAATTAACAGAAATGTCCGCAAACTTAACAGAAAAGGTACTGGTAAATTTCTGCCAGGACATTATCCATTTTTTCTACTGATTTTTTTCTTACAGTTCTAACATTCATGTTATTATCATAATAACATTTGAAAACAAGACATGTAAAAGCTTTAGTGCATAACTTTTTGATATTATTGAACGTCCGTTACATTCAAGCCATTGCCAAATGAGTTGCTACAAAGCTAATTAAGACTATCAGCTCCACAAAACTATCTCTGTATTTCTCAGTATGGCTATGTTCAGAAGATTGTGGCGTCTAGTGACTTTCCCGTGCAGAAACTTGAGTGAAGATAATTACCTCTTCTGAAGAGACCATCATATATTTTTAATCCTCCGTGTCCTCCTTGGCTACTAGCAACTGTGTGTGTGGGGGGGTCTATACTGTATGTCTAATACATTAGGCCGGCAATACCTCATCCGAGGGAAGGTCCACGCCCCTTTCTTGGTGGAAAACAATACAGCGTTCCCCATAAACGTGACAATCAGGTTCAGGCAAGGTCAGAAAATAAATATTAGACGTGTATAAAACAAACATTTGTTTAACAAGAAATAAATCCATACACATTTTATATATATATATATATATATATATATATATACAGTATATATATTAGTCAAAATTATGATCCAAACACAAATCAAACTGCATAGACTTCTATGGGATCTTCTGTTTTCTATCCCCCAAAAGGGGTCCTTGACGTTAAACGAAGAACCCTATGTGCCGGCCTAACGTATGTATTTTATCTCCTAGCCCTCCTTCCCTTCCCCTAAGTGGCTTTGTTGCTTGTCAGGCTGCCATTGTAAATAAGAACTTGTTCTCAATGACTTGCCTGAAAATAATCATGGGGAAAACATTTCCAACAGTGAAAACAATCCATCCATTTCGTGCCTTGAGATAATCTAGTCTGGACTAAATTGGTGGACAGATGGAAGGACGGACAAACAGACAATGCCATCTCAGACAATGCTGCTAGCAAGGCTTTAAACTACAACATAAAACACAAAATTCTCACTTGCAGTACGGTGAAATCTGATGAATTTATGGATTTGAAATACAAGTCATCTTGCAACATTATTTTATGTCTTTAAAAATCTTACATTGAATTTATTGTGGGAAAAAAACATTGTTCCATTTTGTTTTAATTCAAATGTAAGGATTATACTCTGGTAAAAATGTAAAAATTGTGTTTTGAGAAAAAGCATGATCAAAATTTGAACTTAAGTGGTGGAAAGTATGAACTTGTTTACAGCAGCAGTTTAATACTTTATTGCTATGTCAGCCTCATGAAGACAGCATGGCGCTCTGAGCCCGGCGGAGCACAAAGAGGGACGGGAAGAAGGAACATATCTCCCATACCTACTTTTTTTTGACAATCCATTTGTCAAAGAAACAACAAATGGTCCACACAAAGATTGATCACATTGTAGACGTGATCTGGCTCTGGGATTTCTGCCATTAGATAAATTTAATATTTTCATCATAACTCTGAAGTGCATGCGGAGATTAAAGGTTGGATATTATTAAAGCCTGAAGCTGTTTGCAAGGCCAAGAAATCACTTTGGATTTAAAAGTTAAGTAATAGCAATCAGGCTTTAAAGTGTTTGCAGGATGTTGGAGAACACTCTGTGTGCCTTCTAGTTACTCTATATAGTAGATTATAGTAATTATCCTGCACTAACAAGTGTGGTTTTAATGAATAAGTGGAATTTTTTAATCCTCAAGAGCACGACCTCAAATTATTATTGTCCCAGTTTTTGAAAAAAAGGGACTCCACTTGAACATAAAAGCTTTAGAAACGTTGAATCCTACTCTACAACCTTTCACACATAGAACAGTGACAGTTGAAGTATAAAGCAATATATATTTATATTTTTATCTTTTTTGTCTACTTTTTTCTCCGCCAGTCACAAGTAACATCTCATACTTATGATGTAGTGGTTCTGGCTATAAATGAAACATAAATGGAGTGTCTTGTTTTTGAATTAAATCCTTAAACTGTGTTTGCACCGGGAAGATAAGGCAGGACGCACGCGCACACGCACACGCACACGCACACACACACACACAGCAGAATAGACTGCATAAATAGTTGAGATAAAGCCAGATCAAACAAATAGGAATAGGAACTGCTGAAAGAAAAAGTTGGTCTATTATTCCATTTGGTGGATGCTTTTATCTGTTGCATCTCACAGGGCCACGAATGTGCATGAATTATAGTATGTGTGGGTCTCCGTAGTAAAAATGGAAGCCGTAGCCCCGGTTCCATTACTGCCACGCTCCAGCCATTGATCACAAACACAATAAACGTCTATTTGAAAAGGACAGGGAAAGTAATAACCTGCTTGATGGGGCTGTGAAGTTTATGTGTTTTATATACATGGTTGTAAATGGCTCTCTGGTAGAAATGCAACACCAGACAAATATAATAATGGTATGTAAAGAAATAATCCCAGAGGGTCAAAGGGCAAATGGAAAAGCATCCATGGTTGCCATGTCCCAATTGAGGGGCAGCATCTGTTGAGAACTGTGTGTGTCACAGCGTGTCAAAATGCCGCTCAATTTTTCATCCATCCGACAGTTTGTTTTCTGGTGTGTTCATGGGACAAGTGAGGCCGCCAAGTTTCGTTTTTTCAAAAATTTAAATGTCTGATAATATATATTCATATGAATCATGTTAATAGCAAAGATGAATTGGCCTATCTGTGGAAAAAATATTTACACATTGAAGATAAGCTTACCATTGGTAAAATTCAAGATTCTAAATTCTTTATTAATCCCACAATGGGGAAATTCACACTGTTGCAGCAGCAAGTGATAGGGGGAAAAGTACAAGACATAGATAACCAAATACAACCCTCCTGTTGTCTTCAGGTCAAATTTGACCCGTTTTCAAGTTTTTATATCAGAAATCTGGGTTTCTTTCAACCTAATTGCCCAAAAATAACACAGATGGATCCATCCTACGCTCTTCACTGACTTTCATTGACTTTTTGGGGTTTAATTCAATTTTATAGCATTATCCTGACTCAACTTTGACAGTCTGCGATTATCCATAAACATCCTTGATCTGATCATAAAGCCATAGTGTGTAGTGTCTGTCGCCCCCATGAAGAATTCTAAGTAATGATACAAAACTGTTGGCGCGTCCACATGATACAAGCCTTCCGTAGAGATTCCCTACTCTGTATCTCTTTCAGCTAAGGGGCCTAAAAAACATTCCAGACACCTGCGCTAACATGACTGCAGATCATCTTCTCATTTTCATCTTGCCCTCTCATCCGTCTTTATCTCGAGGAAACTGCTTCCTCTCTGTCTATTTCCCTCCATTCTTCAGACAGTGCTGACATTTCCAATAGCAAAAACCTTGTGGACAGTTTGGTTTAATATCCATAATTTCTCATTCTGCTTCAGAGACAGGCTGACAGCTCGTCAGTACACTAATATAAACCACAGCTTCCCACCTAAATAACTATAGATCCAGCCTCCAAACAGCTACATCATGATTATAAAACAGTTTATGAGGAACTTATAAATCTCTGTGGACATTTGGGGCTCGGGTTTAAGTGAAGACATTTACTTCCACCAATCCAGGTTTACTTCTCTCAGGACAACAGCTATCCTGATCCTTGGATTAGGATAGCACCTAAATCATGGTGGCAACTGTCGCCGTGGTCCTGCTCTACGCCCTGCTGTGCCCTATTACACCCAGCTACGACTTGCTACGTCCTGCCACGCCCTGCTATGCCCTGCAGCGAGTCAGACACCGCCTACCAAGAGCCTGGGTCTGTCCGAGGTTTCTTCCTAAAGGGAGATTTTCCTTGCCACTGTCGCATTTACGCACTTATGCATGCTCTTGGGGGAATCACTGGAATTGTTGGGTCTTTGTAAATTATAGAGTGTGGTCTAGACCTACTCTAACTGTAAAGTGTCCTGAGATACTTTTGTTATGATTTGATACTATAAATAAAATTGAATTGAATTGAACAGGCTTTCTACTGGGAGAGATGTTTTTCCAATGAAAGAAATGACCAAAATACCAAATTTAATCAAAATCCCTTTTTATACTTTACCCATACTGCCCACTGCATTCATGCAAACATATTATCACACATGAAAACACACACAAACATGCAATATCATAAAAATATGTTTATAGGTTTACACCGAATAAATGTGCTTTTAGTTTGACAAGAGATATTGAATACCTCAGCTCTCATCTCTCTGCGGAGCTGACAGGCGGAGATCTCAGAGACAGGATTTATTGCCGTGCCATTAAAGGTTCTCTGAAGCGCTGGACGCTGCATGCGATAAAGGTCAAGCAGCAATCACTCGATAGCTGTTAGCAGCAGTCACTCAACGGAGGTTTTGAAATATCTCACCTTTTTGAAATGTCAATGCATGACTTTTACTTTTACTTGTGTTTCTACACAAACCAGTGTTGCCATTTTTTTAAAGCACACAATGAGATGGTATTCACAATCAGTCCAGATTAACCTTCATAGATACAAGGCTTAATGTCAAGCAAATTGTGTTATAATGTTCTGTTGCTACAACAAATATTGTTCAACTCATAGTTCCTCTTAGGTTAGATTATCTGCACCATGTTTCAGTGTATTTATCGTTAGGTCTTTTTTTTTGTTCTATGAATTTCTAAGATTTTCTATCCACTTTCTCTGAAATAAAAAACTCCAAATCTGGGACTGGAGAAAAACTGTTGTGGTTTGCATATTTCTGTTGCTGTTTCCTGTTTTGTATATGTATTGTTGTGATTGGGTATTTTTCTGTTCTCCTGTTTTCACTGTGTATTATTCTGAATAGTGTATATTTCTGTTTCCTGTTTTATTTTGATAGTCTGTTTTCTGTCTTGTCTTGTCTTGTCTAGTTTTGCTTCCTGTGTTTTCCCATCTTGTCTGATTGTCCTGCCCCGCCCTGATGTGTTTCACCTGCTGTATCACCTGTCCCTTATTTGCTCGTTACCTCGTGTATTTATGTGTTCCCGTTGTCTCGTGTCAGATCATTTTGTGTGTGTTTTGTGTTGGTTCCTGTCGTGTTTCCCCATGTCAGCTCTAGTCAGTTCTGTGCTTCCTGTATTTTCCTGTTTTTGTGCTTCTTTTGTTTTTTAGATTCCCTTTTACTTCATTCTGTAATTGTTTTTTGCCTACTGAAGCCCTCAGGACTCCCTTGGTTTATTTTTGTGTTTTGATAAAATAAATCCTCAGCTCACACTTTCTCCTGCCTGCCTACTCTCTGCGTTTGGGTCCTATTATTCCCTGCCACGTAACAATAACATGCTCTGGTTTATTGGCATTTCTTTAAACCAATCACAATCGTCTCGTGCCGGACATGATGACAATGTCTCTGCAAAATAGCATCCGAAAGAAACTTGTTTTGGTGGAACGTGCTCGTTCAAAAGTTGTTTTAGTCGTACAACAGAAAACTCAGATTGGACAGATAGTCTAGGTAGCTGTCTGGATTTACCCTGCAGAGATCTGAGGAGCAGTTAACCATAGTCCTTATAAATCCACCGGAGTTTAAAATGCCAACACGAAGAAAGCAGAAGGTAACGGACATCTGGCCGAAAATGATGCATATCTGGCGGAATTTCCATCGGTAACGAAACAATCCCGGAAATGAAACGTTGTCCATATAGACTACTGCTAACTGTACTCTGGAGGGCGACACACCGGTTCTAAATCTGTGACACTTGATGTCTCCAGTTGCCTCTTAGTACTTGTGCCCCAGCCAACTAGTAGTAGTCACGAGTGCAGCGAAAGAAAGGACGGGATCCCTCACTGGCTTGACGCTGCCATGAACTAAACCCAGTTGTATAGATGGTAATCCTTGATTTGCAAAAACTCTCGAGAGACTCGCTGACCAACAATTTATCCTAAACTTAACCATTCGAGTTCAATGCCTAAACTAATTTACCTAAACCATTTTGGGAGATTTTTTGAAAATCTTGAGTTACATGTACACAACTACCAAAACCTTCTTTGGAACGGTAGGCCACAGCGATCAACTCTTTTGATTAACATTCAGTGTCAATCAACAGGCCATGAGCCACTGCTGCTTTTAAAATAGACAATTCTTAAAAAAGGTGCATATTAATTCCTAGGATACTTGGCTGTGCCAGAATACTGTTTAGAGTGCATTGAATTTGTTAGCAACATATCTTAAACTACTGTTTGGTTGCTGTTTCGACTAAATGCTAGTATGCTACTATGGTGGGACTGAGAACTCTCAGTTGGAGAATAATAATAACCAAACGGGTCTCAAAGGACATACTGCACATTTAAAATCTGACCGGCAACATGACTTTAACGGCTAACTGTAGGTCTGCTCCATTTCCAGATCATATTGGAGGACTGTAGAACAAGATGTATAGCTAAACCCAAAACTTAACTTAAAACTTCAATACAGGAAGAAGTCTCCTGGGGAATGTTTTTTTGTCTTTCCACTTTGAATTTTGACCCTTATCTTTTACCATATCTAATGTTTCTTTTGTCTTTTTCACAATGTTTTTCTCCATTCATTATCTCTGTCATCAGTTCCTTTCATATCTTTCTTTCTTTCTTTCTTTCTTTATTTCTTTCCTTCCTTCCTTCCTTCCTTCTTTCATATATAAACCAGGGATCTGTGTCCCATCCTGGTTTTCATTTCACAGTTGGTGATTCTCCACCTCTGCTTTCGTTCTTCTCATTTATCACTTCTTTCCTCTCTATTGCATTTTGCCCACCTCTTATTTCTTCTTTTCCTCCAGCTTGGATCGTCTGTATTTTCCTCTCACTTTGGCTGCACTCAACTATTTTTTTTTTCAATTCCTCGATGTTGCTGTCTCTTACTTTCCTCACGTCTGGTTCAGACCTGTTATTTTCTCTTTTAGTCAATTTTGCTTAAACCTCTCCAATCATCAGCTTTTTTTCTGTTCTTTTACTTCCACATTCTCTTCCTCTCTTTACCTTTTCTCTCGTGTTAAATAACGTTTCCCTTCTTCAATTGGCCTTTCTCTGCTCTCTGGTTATTTTATGTCCTGTTTTCCTCTCTCTTAGTGCTAATCTCCTTTGCCCTTTCCCTCTTTCATTTTCAATCAGAGCTTAACGGCATTCTCTCTTTTGTTCCTTTCTTCCTTTCACTTTTTCTCACTTTGTCACTCATCATTTATTCCTTTTCTTTCCTCTCCTCCCCCTATATCTTCCATTTTATACCTGAGGAGAATGTAGCTCAACTGTGACCGCCCACTTTTTTAACGGATCTGGTTGCTTTAATGTTTTTTTCCCCGTTCAATTGTTCCATTGACGTTTCAAAAAATTGCTTTTATAAAGAGCATTGAGTCTGGGCAACCTGTTCTCACTCCGAACTCGTAAAATACGGACGTTTGGACAGTGGCTGTCAGCGTCTGAAGCTACGCAAAAATGGCCCTTCAGCGTGTTTGTAGAACGCACCAGGAGCTACAACAGCTACGGGGTTTGAAGATGACGTAGCACTAAGAGCGACTACAGTAGCAAGTAGTATGAAAGCCCGAAAATCCGCATAGGGAGGTTGGTTGGGGTGGTGGATAAGTCAAACACAGGACTTTCTCCCAGGAGACCGGGGATCGTGTCCCACGTGTCACGTTTCCTAAACCCAACCGTCGCTTTCTTCTTCCGTCCCGTTCTTGTTTTCCTAAACGTGATGTTACGTAGGGATTTGTATTTTGTCTGTGGTGTGTGTGTTGTGTGTGCCTCCCCTCTCTTCCCCAGGTTGATTGCTGGTGATTGCTGAGTGAGCACACCTGTGTGCTCTCTGGATAAAGGAGGAAGGAGACCCCGCCACTTCCCTCTCTGTTCTCCGGTACCTTTGTTGTGCTGGCTGGCAGCAGGCTGTTCTTACCAGAGCATGTGTTGGTAGGTTTTACTCCTTTTTCCTAAAAAGGAGGGTGTTTATCTTGTGCTTGGGTTTTATTTGTAATTTAGTATTTGCTTTGTCATTTACTAACAGTGACTACGTTTACATGCAAATAATATTCCGGTTTTTGCCCATATTCAGAATAAGATGATATTCCGACTAAGCATGTCTAATGAAAGTGAATATTGCACTAATATTCCCTTTTTCATGTAGCCGCGCAAACTAAGTTTTTTTCCAAGTTCACCAGCGGTGGCAGACTTGTTGGACCGTGCGATCACAGCCTCCCTTTCTCCTTCTTATCGGGTCTGCAGCCTTGCAAACTGTTGGCTGGTTGGTTTGTGTACAGCAACCATAGCAACGCACAGAGATGACAGTCAGACATTTACAGGCAGAGGCCGTAAACTGCGGTAAAAACCCTGATTGAGACGCATATCCTAAATGAGCTGTATACATGTCCAAAGAATGCCTCTAAAACCCGAAATAATACCAGAATGTCACACGTCTTAATCAGAAAATGCTATATTCGGAAAAAGGCCTCATTCGGAATATCCAACCGGAATATGCTGTTTACATGACCTGTATCAAATTCCTAATATTGTCATATTCAGAATATGGAACATTGGTGTGCATGTTAATGTAGCCACTGTTGTTTTTGTCTTATTGTAGATTGGCCTCTGCCTGTCCGTGGCCTTTTCGCTTTTGTTTTGGCTGTGGAGCATTGCCTCACATTTTCTGTTTGTATTATTAATAAATTGTACTGATAATTTTGTAACAAGCGCCTCCCATCCTTCATTCAGTTATCAATGGTTACTCTCGGTGTTTATAGGGTTTATAGGGTCGTAACATATGATAATACAATCTCACTGCTAGAATCGTGGTTCATCAATGTCAATGCAACTTGATATGTTTAATTGCATGGTAAAGTGATAAAGCAATGATGCATAAAATGAAATTGTCATGCGTAATTACCTTTGGTAATGATGCACTTATCAACATTTTAAAGTACAAGTCAGCAATGGAATAACTGTTCAAACTTAAGTGGGAGCAAAACCGTATAGTCAGCACTGAACTGCAGGAAGCCCCCTTAGTTACATATTTATTGGATAATAATGACATAATGACAAATACCAGTGTACTACAACCTAAGCCTTTACAAACGTTTCCCAAAAGAAATGACTGTTCACAAGTATTAAACATAGACTGCTCCTCTATTGGGCTTCTTGAGATATTGCTCTCTGAAACACAAATGTCAACTTCATTGTAGTGCTACATTAAAAGTCAGGGGATTATCATTTCAAGTCGTTAGTATTCGTCCTCTGGGGACCATGAATGTTGTACAAAATGTCCTGACAATCCATCTAATAGTTGTTGTGATGTTTCAGTCTGGACTAAAGTGGTGGACCAATCATCTGACTGATATTGCAATCATTTGAGCCATGCTAGTAGAATGTTAAAAAATGTAAAAGGCTTGTGCAGCATTGCTGGAAGTCTGAGTGCTCTGAGTGCTTTATATTTCAGTTTGACTGCTTTGGGATTGACAAGCAATGACAAACCTGATCAACAATTTATGAAAGCAGAGCCTGAGCAATAATGAATGCTACTATTTAAAAAAAAAAAACAACTGATGAGATCTGGCCTTTGCATCATGTTAAGGGTTGAGATCATTATGTGCTGGTCCTAATGATTTCAGTCTCTGTGGGTTGAAGCCAGTCTCTTGTGGATTTAAGAATATATATTCAGCCTCAGGGCTGTTTTCCACTTATTGAGTAAAATATCCTGCAAAGAAACAAAACAAAAGTTCCCATCACCGGTCACAATCCATCCTCCAGTCAGAGAGCTTGTGGTTTATAGGGTCGTAACATATGACCCTATAAATATAAATACATAAATTTAATTATTAAATGGTTTTGGAGGGTTCAAAAGCAGAGGTGTCAAGTAACGCAGTACAAATACTTTGTTACCTTACTTAAGTAGAAATTTTGGGTATCTATACTTTACTGGAGTAATTATTTTACTTTTTACTTCTACTCCTTACATTTTCACGCAATTATCTGTACTTTCTACTCCTTACATTTTAAAAATAGCCTTGTTACTCCTATTTCAGTTTGGCTTGTTTACATTCCGGCTTGTCATCATTCAAAAAAACACACACAAAAAAAACAACCTATCCAGATAAATTGCGCCATCCAGATAGAGTGAATTTGATTGTGGTTGGATGAGAAGTATAAACATATACCACCTATTGGTTTGTATGCGATCCATCGCACCTGCCAACGACCGTTATCTACCGGACCAAATAGCAACGCGGATTTCGGTGCCTTATTTAGGTGCCACTTAAATGCCTGCACTTCTCTGATGCTCCGAAAACGGACGTTAGAGGGAACTGAAACATCGCTGCACGGGACGCTAGTATACAGTTGGCAGCAGGTAACGTTAGCCTACCGCTAGCTAGTAGCTGGATTAAACACGGTTAAAATGCTGAGAGCTAAACGGTGTAAAAGTGTCTGTATTTCACTGTAGAGGATTGTAACAGCAGACTGTAGCTGCCGTTCAAATCAACTTTTTATTGTTTTATATTTGTGAACATACAGAACAGACAAATACAATTGAACAAGTTGCTTCCTTTTTTGTGGAGGGGGGGAGCTTTTGTCCTTAATGGCATTTTTTTTCCCCTTACATTACTTTTACTTTTATACTTTAAGTAGTTTTGAAACCAGTACTTTTACACTTTTACTTGAGTAAAAAGCTTGAGTTGATACTTCAACTTCTACAGAAGTCTTTTCAAACCCTAGTATCTATACTTGGTATTACTTGATACTTGAGTAATGAATGTGAATACTTTTGACACCTCTGTTCAAAAGGATGAAAGTAATCAATGTATGCTTTAATTCAGGTTTCAGTCTAATACTCCTAATTACTTCACCTGCTGCAACTTCCAGCTGACAAATTTGACTGTAGCAACTGTGGACTTACATAACGTGTGTGTGTGTGTGTGTGTGTGTGTGCGCGTGTGTGTGTGTGTGTGTGTGTGTGTGTGTGTGTGTGTGTGTAAAGAGTGAAAGTATATGACAATGTTTCATCCTGTGCATGACATTTGTATGTTTGCAGCTCATTTCACATTGTAGCTTCAGGCAAAACACATGGGGTGAACAAATATCACACGCATGACTGTCAGAAGGCTGTGTGTGTGTGTGTGTGTGTACTGACATTTTCACAGGTTGGCATGTTCTAGCACACTATTCTCAGTTGCTTTTTTGACACAGTTTTCTTCCATCACATTTGATTGCTGGACTTTTTATTCAGACAATTTCTCTTCAATGTCTCATCCCTAAACTAAACATTAGTGCACACTCTATACACTAAATAATTCAGCCTCTCTCTTTTTTTCTCATGTTTAACAGCTATTTAGTGTATTTATTGTTTATGTCATATTCATGTTTACTATGTTTGTTTATATATGCACCAACCACCAAGGCAAATTCCTTGTAAGTGTTACTTACTTGGCATTACATCCTTCTCTGATTCTGATAATCCAAATACAGAACTATAAGAATATTCTTCTTATAATCCTACACAACCAGGGATCAGCTCCACTGAAAAGATGTCAAAATGACAGCGGAATTAATCTGTCAGCTCTGTCTGAGTCATTCCCATTTTAACGTCACTATCAGTTCTTTAACAAGAATCTTTATTCACAATTATGTTTTACCATTGAGAAGGTATTTTAAGGACCCTTGAATATAATGCTAACACTTCAACAACTCCTGACTCATACACCAGTGAATGTGCAGGCAGTTCAGTCAGAGAAACTTCCTATCAGTTGATCATTTAAAGCTAATGGTTTGAGGGAGGGAGCTTTCGACGAATTCAAGCAGCAACACAGATTCTGCTGGGAGATTCTGCAAAGTGCAAAAGCAGTGTGGTATCATTTGCATGTGATTTAGGGTGCTTAATGACACTGCACTGTGGTGCAGAGGCTGCAGATCTATCAACACATGAAGGCTGCAGGGATTTCAGGAACTGAGGAGCCATTTACGTAGTAATAGTAATAGTGTTGGAATGTGATCAGTCTATATCGACGCCGATTCATTTAGGGGATTGCTCCGGTTCCGCCGGAGGCTCCGCCAGATGTCCTGCCGGATGTCCCTAATTTTGGGCCGGATGTCCACCACCTTCCGCTTTCTTTGGCATTCTAAACTCCAGTTGATTTATGAGGACCAAGGGTGTGTCTTTGGGTTCAACATTGGGGGGGTTGAGATGTCCAACTATCTAGGGAGGTCCTGGGATATGTCTGCATGTTTTGATAAAAAAGCGACAAAAACGTCAAAAGAATTGTAGAAAAAAAACCTTGAAAAAATCAACAAAAACTTCGGAAAAAGTCCAGAATAGGTTATTGGGGGGAGGGTTGTAACCCACCCATCCCCCCTGTAAATGAGGACTATGGTTAACTGCTCCTCAGATCTCTGCAGGGTAAATCCAGACAGCTAACCCCAAAAGGGTGTCAATTCACCACATCAATGGTGAAAATGCAGATATTAAAAGATCCATTTCAGGATTTTATTAATCGATATCAGATCACTCAAACAGTTATCGATTTTAATTGGGGAATCAATTATTTTAACCCAGCCCTAGTTATTAAGTAATATTGTCTTTGAATGTATCTGCATGTTGTGATGGTGCAGAGTACATTTTAATCAACACGGAACATTCTTCCCACATACTTTCACATAAAAGCAAAGAAAGAGCCCATTATTGGTGAATATAAGATGAAATCCAGACACTACATTCTAAACAAGCATGTTACCCATGGCAGCAGTGTGCTGTAATAAAAAGGCCAGTGGCAGTCGCGACACAGGGACACAGTATCATTGCCACCACAGAATGATAATATTGTGCTGGGAAACAAAATTAAATAAAAGCCAAATATAGAAACAGGAGTGGTTTATTACATAGCATGGCTGGAAGTACTGTATGTGCTCTATAGAGACCCTTTACTGTAAGCTAACACTGAAAAGGGTAGACCTTGGTTTTTTGCAGTGGTGGAAGAAGTACTCAGATCCTTTACTTAAGTAAAAGTACTATTACCACACTGTAAAAATACTCTGTTACAAGTAAAAGTCTTGCTTTGAAAATGTTACTTAGTAAAATGTATTTAAAGTATTAAGAGTAAAAGTACTCAATGCATAAAAACCGTCCCATTTTAGAAACTGGAAAGGATCCAAACAGTTGTGTGTTTAATGGTCTAATCATTTCAGCTGGACTTGTAGGCTGTTATATTGTTGGATAGTTTCATTTATAATTAAACATCAGATTTTATAAACTACATGTTTTTGTGTATAGAAGTCTTAATGTGTAAAGTAACTAGTAACTAAAGCTGTCAGATGAATGTAGTGGAGAAAGTGTACAATATTTCTCTCTGAAATGTAGAAGAGTAGAAGCAGAAAGTGGCATGAAAAGAACAGACTCAAGTAAAGTACAAGTACCTCAACATTTGTATTTAAGTATAGTACTTGAGTAAATGTACTTAGTTACATTTCATTGCTGGTTTGTTGAAACCTGCATATACTCAGATAGCTACCTTAAGAGCCCAGTAGTAGACAGTGTTGGTACAGATGTTTATGTGTGTAAGTAAATCAGAATGGAAATTAAATATAACATCATGCATTCCGAGCATTATCTTTTTTTTCCTGAAAACCCCCCCCCCAAAAAAAGGTTAAATCTGAAACTAATATGCCAACAGCCACATTAAAACATATCATCAGTATCATCATCAGTTAATGATGTGTGACACATCACCTCATGTATCACTGCTTTTACAATAACTAGATCATTAAAGATATACCACACCATCATAGATGATGAGGCATGGCAGTAATAATTATGCATGGTTACAATAATGACTTATTATTAGCATATCTATTTGATTTAATAAAACCTTCAATAACGTTAACATAGGCCTACATAAGTAATATCAAGCTTCACAGTGGGTGTTCCTCTTCCAGAAATATTAACCAATTTACAGGAAATGTGTAAGACTATGATATATTCTGAACACACTTTATATATGCACTGTTTTATCAGGGTCTAAATACTAAAGATAATATGGTTATTAGAAGATCCCTTTCAGCCTCCATTATTGCTTTGGACTGAAATGTAACTTTGAATGTTAGATGAGGGTGTGTTCAAAGCAAGTCCCCCAAACTAAATGGCAAAATAAATGGTCATCAACTAATGTCTGCAAACATTTGCAGTGCAAATACCAACATCATGTTACATCCATCCTTGCTGCTGATTGGTGAGTCAAAATGGACAGACACTAAAGGTCCATGTAAGAAACACATAGGGTCATTTTAAAAAGATTACAATTGTAATTGGATTTTGGTAGCACCTGGATCTTTATTTTTTTTGCAGCTGCTGCCGTGGTCCTGCTCAATGCCCTGCTACGCCCTGCACTGCTACTACTATTGTTTCTAGTGATAGTTGTATTATCTTTATTGCTATTAGAATTGCCACTGTGCATCATACCAACTGCTATAATTATTATGAAATCATATTTCTGTATCAGTGTTTCTGTGTCCGCCCACAGAGAGCCTGGGTCTGTCCGAGGTTTCTGCTTGTTTAAAGGAGGCTTCACCTCGACACTGTTGCACCAAATGCTTTCTCTTGGGGGGCAATTGTTGGTGCTTTGTAAATTATAGCGTGTGGTCTAGACCTACTGTATAGAGTGTCCTGAGATAACTCCTGTTGTGATTTGACACTATAAATAAAATAGAATTTAATTTATTCAACAGTCCTTTTGAATGTTAAGAAATATGTTCAAAATGTTTGTTTTGTACTTATGTGTTGTTCAAAATGTTTGTTTTGTACTTATGTGCTGTTGAGGACCCCCTTGAAAATGAGATGGTTCATCTCAAGGGGTTATTCCCAGTAAAGAATTTTCAAAAGTCACTCAAATCAGGAAAAAAGAGAGGTTAATACTTTGAATGTAAACCATACCTAGTGTGCGTTGGAGCAGAAGCATTACCAAAGCTTTATGTAGCTACTCAAACAGTGTAACTTGTGTGTGCCTGAACTGAACTGCAACATTAACAGACTTCTCTGTGCTGCCAGGAAACACTTAAACACATCCCTAAGTCTTTTGGAGAGATTACTCCGAGCATCTATTAGTGACAGCAGGGTGGCTGCTGATTATAGCCTCCTTCCTGCCACTTGTCCTTGGGCAAGGCTTTTGACCCCAATTACTGAGCGGTGTGCCATGACTTTCCCTGCAGCTGTCGGGTTATGAAGTCACTCTGTATGTTTACATCAGAGGAGGAGAGGACAGGATTAGAAGTAGAGTAGGGTGAACCTTTATTTTCCCTGAATGTCAATTTGTTGTACAGCTAGCAGTCATGTAAGAACACACACGATAAACAAACAAATTGTACATACATAGAAGGAAATATTGAACTGGAGTGAGGGTGAAAGATTAGAAGAACAGAGAGAATATGCAAGCAGAGGGGTGTGGCAAAGAGAAGAGAATTACTGGGAGAATGAGAATGAAACAAGGGAGAGGAGAATGAGAAAAAAATTGAGAGTTGACTGAACGAGACAAGGATGAGAATAACATGAATGTAGTGACAGAAGAGCACAACAGAGAGACCGATATGAGAATGACATGAATGAGTTGAGAATACGAATGAAATGAAGCAGACATTACTGTAGTGGATAAGGTGAAAAGCTAACGAGAAGGAAATTAATTAGATGAGAAGGAAATGTAGATGAGAGTGACACAAATAAGATCAATGAGATGGAAATGAAATGTGAATGACATGAATGAGATAAAGGGAGAGAGGAAGGAAAGTTTAAAAAACAGCAGGGAAACAGAGCTAGGAAACCAAAAACACGTACAAAAGACAAAAAGGAAGACATGAGCAAACAGGAGATGAATAGAGAAGGCAGGAGAGCTCAGTTGTAGAGTAGACTAATAAAAATGAATACAGGATTAGGCCGTAGCTGCAGGCTGAGACTGGATCAATATCTAACAACTAGACCTCCCATTCGCCTGCTAGCTTCAACATATAACTCCATTTAACTGCAAAATAGCGCTGATTATAGCTGAGCATACGTGGCCATGTGGAAAATCACTCGCGTTTCACTCAGTGATTTGCTCTATGTTTAGCCTTAACATAAATATTACAAGAATAATTGTTGTATTCCCCACTATGCGCCCTCACTAGTGCATCTTCCAATTCTTCAATATTTACTTCTTATGTGCAGTAATTCTCAAAGCGACATCACACAGCAACAGAGAGTATAAATAAGTATTAGGAGAAAGTCATTAGATAAAATAGCACTTTGACCATGCAACTTGTTATTCTCCTGGGAAAATGTACCCTTATTTAGACCCTTTTTAAAATTTATTTTACACTTTTTTCTGCAACAGGAGCTGCCAGAGGTTCTGAGGTCTCGATCAGGCTAAGAGGGGAAATCAATTCACAGACTAGCAAGAGCCTGAACTGCATGCCTTTTAAAAACCAGTAGCAAGATCAATTCTAAAATTGACAGGCAGGCAATGAAGGGCAGAAAGGATTGGAATAACAAGACGTCCTCTCTTGGAACATGTTGGCAGTCTGGCAGCAGTGCTCTGCACTAGCTGCAGTTAAAGTATTTTGATTGCTGGGGCAAGAGGAAAGAAAGCTAGTTGCCGTAATTAAGGCTGGAGTAAATAAAAGCACTGATGACCTCTACTGGGTCTGTGGGCGGAAGAAAAGGGCTGATCTGGGTGATGTTACTAAGCTGAATTGCAACGAGACTCAGATTTGTTTCTAACTTCAAATTATTCTACACGCTAGCAAGACTTAAATGGTGGGAGAAATTAGACAAACCTCTGTCCACTTGAGCAAGTTTTTTTAAGGAACCCAAAATATGACCCTGGGAAATCCCAAGAGCAGTGGAGGATGAGGATTATACTGCAAGAAAGAAACTATTTGACCAATGTGAACTAAATAAATCTACCACCTCATAACTGATAGTGACAATTCAAGATATTGTGGTCCAGTAAAGGCTGCTTAATTAAATGCATTATCGTGAACGGGCTCCTATGATTTTGTAAGAAAAAAGTATGCACGCCAAAACGTAACATATATGACGAAACAAGGAGACCGCCGGGTGATCATGTGACGCCGGCTGGTCACATGACGCCGGCTACAGTGGCTGGCTACGAGCTCCATTACACCGAGCGTCAGTTGCTAGTTTTTTTAAGCTGCTATAGAGCTTCGTGACACTGGCTACAGACCTGCGTCACAGCAACATTCTCCTCTGGCCTTGTTCATCCATTTCAACATGATTTGAAACATATACTGGGAACACCAGGTCAAGTTTTGTTCATATTGAGTCAAAGGCTAGGCCACATTTACTCTTTCACCTTCTTCTTCTTCCTCTACAAATGTTTTAATTTTGACTGCATTAGGATTAAAACATGATTCAAAACATGCAATTCTCTTACTTTTTGTAAATTGTGTAACCTGCACCGGTAATGGCTGTTGCATGAGCGTAATGATTTGGTGGGGGTAGAATAAAATAAAATGATAGTCACAAATCATGTACATATAAGAGAACTAAAAATGTTCCAGTCAACGTTGCTATGTGTTCACACTGTCATTAAAAAAAATCTCTCTCTCTCTCTCTCTCAATCTAAATCTAACCAAATCCATTTAGAGTCTTCAGCATTGAGGTAAATGTAAAACACTGCTGGGAAATAGCAGACAAGAGAGTGCAGCCAGGTCAGCAGCGAGTGTGGCTGCAGGCTGACAGGGGACCAGATGTCTTCCCAGCATGCCAGCTGGCAATCCTGGTCTGGTTAAGGTGACCTGACTCGAGCTTCACGCAGGTCTGCACGCTGACACGGGAGAGAGCAGGAGAGGACAGAGACATGTGAAGACGTTAACACGGACACGGTTTACGGCTTTAAAATGTTTACAGATCAATAAATTTTTTGTAGACAGTTTTCTACTTCCCAGATTTTTGCTAGTGCACTGCTTTTTGATTAGTGTCCCCCCTGAAATATGATTTTTTTTTTTTAAAGTGGCAGACCGAGCCTATAGAAAATGTGTATTGTGTGGCCGGGTTAGCTCAGTTGGTAGAGCAGGGACACATATATAGAGGTTTACTCCTCGACGCAGCGCCCACGGGTTCAACTCCGACCTGCAGCCCTTTGCTGCATGTCATTCCCCCTCACTCTCTCCTTTCATGTCTTCATCTGTCCTGTGAAAATAAAGGCTTAAAAGTGCACAAAAAATAATCTTAAGAAAATGTATATTGTATTTGGATATATAATTTGTTTAAAATGAAAACAAGTGAAACTAATAATGAATGTGATGTTTTATTTAGCAGAATTGGATTATGTTGCTCTATCCAATATTTCCTATATTTCTAAGCATATTTTCTATGCTGTATTCTGATAAAATGTCCCCCCAGTTACCAGCCTGCAGCATCCTTGTATCAACTGTGTGTTAATATTAGGGGCTGAAATAAGATCAATATATATATATATATAGCATGTTTACAGGTATTTCAATAAATAAATAGCCTATATGAAATAACCACATGGTATTTTGTATACTCCTGTGTGAATTAAATACTTGACAAATGAAAAGTATTTTCTCATTTCATTAAGAACTTTGGTGCAAAATGAACATAACATCAAAATAATCTGGGCGTAAAGTGTCGACCAAATGGTGTAAGGTGTATGGTTTTGCAATGGAACGATATAGAAATCTATACGATAGAAAATTTAATATGGTTTGACAATATGTATATCCTCATATTGCCCAGCCTGACATGATATACATTGAAAGAGAAGCTTTGAGACGGTGGTATGGGATAAAAAGGGAGAGGATGAAGAGCAGAACAATACTGAGAGAAAGTGAAAACTAGACGGACAGATGGAGAGACAAACAGACGGACGGATTTCCAAGGTGAGTTTGGTGTTTAAATGAGTTTCCTGCTTTGATATTTGGGGGTGTTCTAACATACTCTGAGTGAAATATCTCCCAAAGACAACATTTGTTCAAAATTTCTACACATACTATAAAGTACACTATATATTATCAGGAGGCTGTGACGATATTTGGAATCCTATGTCCTATACCTCACACTGTAATGCCAGTACAGTCACACCATATCTTGGTCAAATGAATGAATCAAAAACAAATAAATAAAGGATGGAATCCACTGGCTTCGATTCATAGATATGTTGTGCACTAAGCTGTCATTTAAGCCTGATGGTGGCATGAGAGGAAATGTCACGAATGACCAAAAACCATTAGGAGTCAACCTCTCGGGATCATGATCGTTCATACCGAATGGTATGCAATCCAAGTTGTTGAGATAACATTGTATGGATTGATTATTTTTATTTTTATTTTATTTATTTAAATAACCATATGTTGACGTGTAGTTGGTACCAGTACCTGCTACACGATGAACATTAATTTAAATGCTCTTAAAACAATCGCCGCTGTCAGGCGATTTCACAAATACTTTAATAGTGAAGAGGCAATTTTATCTGACTTTGACGAAGGTAAATAGCTCAATAAAATGTTTTCAAATAAGCAATTTTTTTTTGCCATTTTCCAAAAATCAACGGTTTTGGACATAAAAGGTTTTCACCTGATATGTAACCTATAGTTATGGACAAAAATTATGCCAGACTTAACTAAGGTTAATCCTGGACATCTATGTCTTTTGACCTTTGAAGGATAAAAAAATCACACATATTGGGATCTCGCTCTGACAATAAAACAAAAATACATTTGTATTAATAAATTATAATGCATTATGATTACTTAAGGATTACAACAACAGTCATGTTAATCAGGGCATTAAACTCGCCCTCTCCTTTTTAACTTATAAACATGTCATAAACAGAAAGGTTGCGCTGTCATAACACAAATGAGTAAGGAAGCTAAACAGGCAGTGTGCTTACACTGCACAGGGCGGGTTTTGAACTGATTTTGGTCATTTTCTGCTTTGGGGTTTGTATAACGTAATATATTGCCCCTTTGAGGTCATCATATGCAAGTCTTTGTGCACCTGTTACTGCAGTAACTGAGCAGAAATTTTCGAATGGCTTGGCCTTTTTAGGAGAAGAGCTGCCATCTGTGAGCTGTAAACTCCAACAGCGAGCGTGTCATGGTATCAGATCACACGCACACAAATGCTTGTCATCACTCTCACACAACCCTATAAGGCCAACGCACTGCTTTGAAACACACACACGCACGCACGCACGCACGCGCGCGCGCGCGCGCGCACGCACGCACGCACGCACACACACACACACACACACACACACACACACACACACACACACACACACACACACACACACACACACACACACACACTCAATCTGTGTATGTGTAGAGAAGAAGGACCCAGCTGGATCCACTCAGCAGACACTGATAAGCAGATATACTGTATAAAGAGATTTAAATTAGTCTATTTTAAACTGAGAATAAAGCCGCAGTTATCCGTCAGGTGTCACGAGGAATCAAAGATACTGAGATGAACAGAAGGAGAGAGACTGTAATTCAAAGTCAAACTTTCCAACACATCTTTTCATGAATGTCAGCATTTGTTAAGAATCCAGCAGGCAGTTAAAGCAGTTTTGTTCAGGACGTAACTGCAGCCCTTTTCATATATACAATATATGTTTCATTGCAGGCTTTATATGTTTAAGTAATGGCTGTTTGGGACCTCACTAGGATTGAAAGACAGGGAGGGCTTAGCAACCAGACTCTGCTAAACTTGACCTCGCAAAATCTTTGCACTCTCATCTTTTGTTACCGTATTAGAACTTCAGCTTCGGTGTCGCACTGACCGCTACAATAATTCATTCCTACCACAGGCAGTACAACTTTTTAACACTTCATCACTGAGTGTTAGATAAGACTCATAAACAATACAATACTGCACTATAGTGCAACCTGCACAAACATTAGTCTTACTTACATCTTCATAAATACTATTTAAGTAGGGTGTACATTTTTATTCACCACTTGGATATATACGTTTATACATTCTTTGGGGTCAGTGCGTTGAATGATATTGAAAGATAGAGAAAGAAGAATAGTGTTCTCAGTTCTCTCACAGGATGCATCTGTGATGGGTTTTAAAACATATATTTTGCCATTAAAGCCGAGATTAATAACTGTTGTAAATGCGATGGCCTCTCCTCTTACTGTTAATCCCCGAATAAATCTTCTCATCAACTGAATCATTTATTAGATAGAGAAGATCTGCTTCCTGTTTTATGATGTGTGACAGTGCGCAAGCATAAGGGACAAGACATTTAGTTTGCTCGTATTGCTTTTTAGATATGCTATTCATTAATAAGAGCTGAAAACATTTGCTCTTAGATTATTATTGTGATTGTACCAAACTACTTCCTTTTATGCTCCCATGCTGCTCAGAGAAAGAATCCTTATTTATGAAGCATGCAAAGAATGTTAACTTAAATTTGGGTCACAGTTTTTATCGGCTTATTTGACAGCATTTTTTTTCCTTTGTTCCATTAGACATGATATCAAGTGATTTATTTATTACAGTGGTCTTAGAAAGCAAACACACAGCTTGTGCTGCTGTAGCCTTAACGTTAATCTGAAGGCATTCAATTGCAGAAGTGGAAAGAGTACAAAAATATTCTACTTAAACATACAATATGTAATTTTCTGCCGCTAGGGTTCTCTCAATCAAAACAATGGATGTAAACACGGACTTTTGATGACGTCGTGTTGTGGCATTATAGGAGTTGTAGTTTAACACAATTGCTGATTAAAATATATCTGTTCACGGAAATTCCCACTACAGGGGAAAAGGGTTTGTTGTAATGTTACTCAACCCTGCTGAGAGACTTACTTCGCGGCCAGGGCTGGCCGCCAAGTATCTTCAGGGCTAGCCGCCGAGTATCTCCGGAGCCGAGCCGTGGTCCCGGAGATACCAGCCGAGGATACGCCTACATCACTAGGGTGGCTGCCAGGTGTTGCTTTCAGACTCTCCCCACCTTAACCTTTTGTCTGCAGGACAGTCACCATTTGTGGGTCAAACGTAACTGTAAAGAAGACCGCTAAGCGCTAAAGGGGGGAGAATTTCAGCACAACACCGTCAGCCAGACTTGGACGCCTGGGGCGATATGGTCTGTTTCCCCGACGGAACATAGAACTTTCTGTTATTGCCATTAGCATCGTTATCACACGGCGCTGGAGTTTGTGCTGGCTGGGTTCGGATTGCTGTAAGTTAATAATAGTGGCTGACTGCTGGCCAACTGTGGATGTGTCGTGTCCTCGGG
Source organism: Sander lucioperca (assembly GCF_008315115.2). Taxonomy (NCBI): domain Eukaryota; kingdom Metazoa; phylum Chordata; class Actinopteri; order Perciformes; family Percidae; genus Sander; species Sander lucioperca. The sequence continues at coordinate 20,767,219 of NC_050184.1, read as the reverse complement.
GCTGTTGTCCGCTCTCATCCTGACTGAACTAGTCCCTTAGCGGCGGGGAGTGAGGCAAAAAAAAACAGGGTGGGATAGCTGACTAAATTAGCATTCGATTTTCCTTCTATCTATACAGCTAACGTAACGTTAGCTGGCGAACATAATCGTGGGTTAGCCCAGTGCTGTTTAACGTTTACCTTGATCAAAACAATTATAGTTAAAATAACTTCATGAACGTGTTGAACGTGTTAACGTTCCCCACCAAGCATTAGCATGAGCTAACGCTAATGTTACGTCAACGAAGCACATTAAGCTGGATCAATCGATATTGAAATGTATCAATAAATAAGGTCTCTGCTGTATTACTGTGTTTTAAGTGGCATGTAATCAATGACAAAATGATGCTGTGTGGCAGAAAGCAAGCTGTATTATGGTTACTTAATATTATTCTTCTGCATTGTATGATTTACAATTACTCTCAAACTTATCATCTGGGTGCCCGTGTTTTGACAGAAGTTAGAGTAACTAGAAGGGTCAAAGGTTTTATGATGCCACTGACAGGCCACTAAATGAAACGTCCCGTGTCATTAAAATAAAATAACAGATTTCTCTGGGTTTGAACGTTGTTGGAAACATTTAGGATAGTGTAAGTACACAATTCAACAAAATATATATAACGTATATATAGGTATCGTTGTTTTTCGACATTTTAATGCAGAAATGTTACATATTGTACCTTTAAGTAAAATAACTATTACTTTGCTGAACTTTGACTTAAGTACAAGTAAAAAGTAAAAGTAGAGTAATAGTTTCTTAGTTACTTTTTAACAGCGGGGGGAGATACACTTTTTTATGTGTATACTTATTTAATATATGATTTATACTTATTATACTTATTGAATGAAATCGCAGTCTTTTGCGATTTGATGAGGGCACAAAGCAATGGCGCAAAACAACGTTAGAGACCTTTTTTATTTACTTTTTAATTTTTTATCAGTAACGGGTGGGATTTAAAATGTAGCAAAGTACAACACTTAAAACAAACTGAAGTAAAAGTAAAATTTGAGATTTTAAAAACTACTTTTAAAAACTAGAAGTACACAAAAAACAAAAAACATGTTTCCAGCTCTGTTTTGAGAAATGTTACTAGGTTTTGACCTAGTAAATTCTTGTTGTGAGTTGTAAGTGATAGGAGACCAATAAAATCAATAAGCACATTCAGTAACAAGGTGCATGTATGTAAGGGCTTTAGTTGGCATGTAATCAGGCCAGGTGTCATCATAAAGCAGAGATTTTCAACAGGGGGTCCGGGACCCCTAGGGGGTCCTCAGAGTTACTGCAGGGGGGCCACCAAATTATTGTGAATTTTTGTTCGAAAATTCAAAATGTCTTAACATGAATCCAACATATTATTAGCAAATATAAATCCCCACTGATGAGAGACTTACTGGCCTATAGGTAAGGTAGTCACTCCACAGATACAGTTCATCCTGAGGATTCACTGTGCCACATTTAAAAGCATTAATAGCTTTGGGGATGGCAGGATCACAGTCTGTAGGGCGTTGGGTTGGGAACCGGAGTACAGAGTGTGGACTGGTAGCTGGAGAGATGGCAGTTTACTTCCTCGGCACTGCCAAGGTGCTCTTGAGCAAGGCACCAAACCCCCAACTGCTTGGGGCGCCTGTCCATTGACAGCTGCAGCCTCCTCACTCCGACATCCCTCCATTAGTGCATGTATAGGTACTGAGCATGTGTGTGTATTTCAGGCATGTGTGTAATGACAACAGAGTGAAAATATTGTAATTTCCCTTGTGGGATTAATACATTGTTATTAATATTATTATTATTATTCTGTACACTAAAAAGGTATGTATAAAGGCGTTAGGCTGCCCTACACTTGAGGCCCAATTTAATATGCAACTTCATTTTATACAATATATGTAGTAGGGGGTCCGTGCTCTGTCACTCTTTTAGTTAAGGGGTCCTTGGTTTAAAAAACATTGAACCCCTGTTCTAAAGCATAAACTGCCAAGTGCAAACCTATAATAACAGGGAGATGAGCGATGGAGATGAAATGAACTTTCTTTTAATCAGATCCTCCATGACGCAGTGGAAGAGCAGCGCAGAAGAGGTTATCCTGCATGGAGAGGATGAGCGCCTGATTGACTGACATGTCTTTACAGAAAATGGAGTTCAGTTGTACGTCCTAAAGACAGACTCCATTTCATTATTGAATTTCAGGTGACTCGCTTTTAAATTGAGTGTACGGTTGGTTTTCCGTTCACGGTTGGCGCCAGCTCCTTCTAGGAGGAGAGGGCAATGAATCAGATAAAACGAGCAAAAGCAGCAATGAGAAAGTAGATTTAGTCGTCGGAAGATAGACTCATCATAATCATGATGTTAAGGTGGCAGAAGGAGTGTCAGAAAGGGGGGAAAGGCAGATTTAATCATTCTGTTCAATCAGTAACATTTCACCTTCAGAGGGGAATTGTAACTAAGTACATTTACTATAGAACTGTCCTTAAGTCCAAATGTTGAGGTACTTGTACTTTACTTCTTTTCATGCCACTTTCTACTTCTACTCTGCTACATTTCAGAGAGAAATATTGTACTTTTTACTCCACTACATTCATCTGACAGCTTTAGCTAATTACTTTACAAATTAAGATGTTTACACACAAAACACATGTAGTTTATAAAATCTGATGTTTTATTATAAATCAAACTAGCCAACAATATAACGGCCTACAAGTCCAGCTGTTTGGATCGTTTCCAGTCTCTAAAATGTGAGGGTTTTTCTGCATTGAGTACTTTTACTTTTAATGCCTTAAGTACATTTTCCAGATGATACTTACATACTTTTACTTAAGTAACATTTTCAATGCAGGACTTTTACTTGTAACAGAGTATTTTCACAGTGTGGTATTAGTACTTTTGCTTAAGTAAAGGATCTGAATACTTCTTCCACCACTGTGGGACATTTAGACGTGCAGCAGCAAAATGAGAACTCTTTGTGTATTCTGTGGCAGCTGCAGGTCCACAGAGTTATTAATATAACATAATATATTCCCTTCACTCACAAGAAGTGGAAACACAGACATGAATAATTTAAACACTAAAACCCAGAGACTGGTTAAAGCAAATTATTTATAGGATAACTAAATACTGATATAATGTTGTTACTACTTCTACGTTTTTTAAAATACAATGCTCTCTTATTATGTAACAAAATGAGATCTGTTGGATACAATGAGAAATAACAACCGGTAGTCTGAAGTCTGATATTTATCATCATTGACCAAAAGTTGTCTCCATATGATGACAGTTAATGGTTAGGAAAAATACATTCAGAACCCCAATTTATTAAATTCTCATCTGGGATTATGCAGCTGCAGCCTGGGCTCAAAGTAACAACAAATTAGATCTGTCAGCTCGGGTAAGTTGGCCATGAACATTACACACCGCATGCATAGTAATGGAAGTAATGGAATGTCTGAAAGCCACTCAAGGCTGGGCTCAGTGTGGGTTAAGCTTGATTCATGGTTCTGCATTGAATTTACGCTGTAGGAGGAACATACGCAGGGCCCGAAATTAACACTCACCCAGTCGCCAAATGTGGGTAAATTTTCTGTTCGGCCAGTAAATCTCAGAGGGCTATCCGCTACATGGCGGGTAAATGTTTGTACCAAAATAGTTATTTTTTTCAGTTTTCATTTTGGTGAAGCTGCACCTACTTTCTTCTGTTCCTCTGCTATCTGCACGTGGGAGATTCACAGGAGAGGGGGGTGGGGGGGGCGACACACACACACACACACACACACCGGAACTGATAGCTAGTGTTTATTTCAGGCGGGTTTTTTTTTGCAGGAGTCAGCCAGTCTTTCTAAAGAAAGCACAATGAAAACAAAGTATTAACTAGCATGAATTTTTGTGGTTGTATGTGATTTTTTCATCTACTTGCCAATTTGGCACTCGGACACTCTAGGTATGTCGGTACGTGTAGAGACGGACCTTAGGTCGTATCCTGACATGTTTCTCCCCAGAAATGTAACTACACGTCGCGGAGACGCAGACCGCAACAACTGTGATTGGTCTGCTCGGCCGTGGCTTGGTAACGTTGCATCTCCCCCCTACTCATTTCCTGGTTCTCCTTTTACCGCTACAGATTTCCAACCGTGTTCAGAAAGGACACGGGAGACACTTTGTTTCTCCGTCTCCGCCGGCCGGAGTCGGTACTCGCACCGAAGCTAATCATGTCACTCTCTCACTCACTCTACCACGCACTCCCCACGCACACACACACACACACCACATACCGGCTCTGCTATGCTCTTAAGGATCTCCTTATTCTCTAGTCATTCTATTCGTCATTCTAGTGTATCTACACTAGAATGACGCAGACACACAGTGAAAGGGCTGGGCAATACATTGGTATTAGATCGACATCAATATATGAGGTTAGACATCGTCTTAAAGTGCTCATATTATGCATTTTGGCTTTTCTCCTTTCCTTTATTGTGTTATATATCTGTTTGTGCACATTATAGGTTTACAAAGTGAAAAAGCCCAAAGTCCACCCCAAAGGGACTTACCATCTTCCAGAGAAAACACTGCTCACAAACTGCTCCAAACAGCTCTATTGTAGTCCAGCCGTTACTTCTGTGAAAAACGTGCGTCACTTTGTAACACACATTATAATGCTCGCCTAGCTGTTAGCATGGCACTCCCTCATACCAAACCCCGTGTACGGAAAGCCGTTCCACTCTCTATTAAGCCCCATTGTACCGAATTTGGTTGCAGTTCCACCAGAGTTCCACTGGGGGTGATCGCGGTCCAGTGCAAAATGAATGGGACTCTATGGAGCTAGACGGCTAAATTTGTCTCTTTCGCCTGATTGGCAGTGAGGAATCTCAGATTTGAGTCTTTGTAAATTCAACATGGATTATAGGTCGAAAGTTGAATGAACGAGTACTTACGTCCTTTTGATTTCTTACAGATTGAGTCGTTGTTGCCCATAACACGCTAGCATTCTGCTAATGAATGCTGATTGGTCAGTGAAGGACTGATTACGATCGGATATCCCGCTTGACAGCATCCGAAGCAGAACCAGAATGTCAGAGTGAATATTTCGGCGTGGTCTTTAAAACATTAGCAAACCTCTTTCTAACACGTTAATTGACAGGGAGAGCCTAACCTGTCAGCTGTGTTGTTGATGCCTCGAGAGAAAAAAGGAAGTGACTCAAAGCTGGCCGTAAAGCAGTATCTCTGGCCGTATATGTGTATGACATCATTGACATTTAAAAAGGCTTTTTAGAACAAAAAAGCCACTTTAAAAAAAATCTAACACCCAGCAGTGTGTATTTTCTTAGCCTCCACTTTCGAATGCAACATTCAAATTACTAGACAAAAAAATTATATCCTGAGAAAAGTGGATTTTGAGGGGTATAGCTCCATAGAGTCCCATTGATTCTGCACTGGCCTGTGAGCGTCCCCTATATGGAACTCTGGTGGAACTGCAACCAGTTCAGAAGCCGGAAGTATCGAGAGAGTGGAACTTCTTCCCTTATTAGAAATTCTTTGCTCATACTCTGCAACTGACTAGCTAGCCGTACTTACTGCGCATGTGTAACTCCTAACAAAGATGGTACAGAAGTGAGATGTCTCACTCTGAAGCTAAAACAGAGAGCTCAACACACAGGGTGAAAAGAGAAGCTGCAGCATTGTGCAGTACAACAAAAATATGGTGTTTTCTGAAATTTAAACCACATAAACCTATTCTGGTACAACCTCTAAATCAGAGATCTTCAACAGGGGGTCCAGGGCCCCTAGGGGGTCCTCAGAGTTACTGCAGAGGGGCCTCCAAATTATTGTAAATTTTTTAAAAGTTTTTTCAGTACAGAAAAATACTTTGCACATCTATAACGTGAGACAGGTGCCTCGAAAGGGGATATGTAGGTCAAACGTTGCAAAGAAACTCCCGCCCACTGCCTAACTTGCAAAAAATTTATAGTTATAGTAATTAAATAGTAGGCAACATTTTTGGTACTAGACCATTATCTGGCAAAATGAATGGAGTTCCTTTGCAACTTTTGAAAGTAAAAAAATTAATTAAAATGTCTTAACATGAATCCAACATATTATTATAAATCAGCCTATTTGTAAAAAAAAAAAAAAGACATTGATGATAGGCTTACTGGCCTATAGGTAATGTAGTCACTAAGATCCACAGATACAGTTCATCCTAAGGATTCACTGTCACATATTTAACACTAAAACATGATTTATAAAATCATACCAACAATTATTTTAATAGCTTAGTTTTCTATGCACTAAAAAGGTATGTATTAAAGCTTTAGGCTTTTATTGTAGGCCCAGTTTAATATGCAACTAAATTTGATAAAATATTTGTAGGGTGTCCCTGATCCGACAGACTCTCAGATAATGGGTCCTTGGCTTAAAAAACGTTGAAGACCCCTGCTCTAAATACAATTATGAACCTGAAAATGAGCATAATATGAGCACTTAAAATTTTGGATATCATAATAAGGTAAGTGTTGTCTTTTGTTGTTTTAATGGCTGCATTACAGTAAAGTGATGTCATTTTCTAAACTAACCAGACTCCTTCTAGCTAATTTTTTTTTGCCTTTACCCACTGTATCCACATTATTGGTGATTAGTTATCAAAACTGTCATTGTGTTTCTATTTTGTGAAAGCACCAACAGTCAACCCTACAATATAGCCGCAATATCGAAAATCGATGTATGTGGTCAAAAACATCGTGGTATTTGAACAATATTGCCAGTTTTACACCGTGCACAAGTATAAATGTTTACAACGGCGTAGGCCACTTCTGTAGGCTACGGCGTAGGCCCTGCATAGAGCTTACTTACAACCATAAATCAGCCTTTAGAAAGAGGATTGGCACATTTACAGAAATGTTAATTAATGTGCGTTGTCCTTTATAATTAAAATTGATCAAAAAAAAAGATTGGCATTTGGCAACATATGAAGAGGTATGGAAGAAAACAATGAATGGATCTGACACTGACATTACTGGACATGAGCAAGATCACAAGACAGGTTCCGGACTTTCTGATTGCTGCAGGACTAGCCAAAGAGTTTGGACTGTTGAACGGATGAAGACAGCGGCAATACTGTAATGCATCCATGAACTGAAGAAGAAGAAGAATAGAAGCTGTGCATCCTTGTTGAGCTGCACCAGTGCAATGAGGTTGCTTGGTGAGTTTGACGTGTGCACGGAAATGTCAATTTCTTTGGTTATTATTTTTCATGCTCTTAGCAAATTTATGTTTTGTACAGTTGAATGGATTATGGTTTTGCTTTGTATGTATAATAACACACGTGAAACTGAGTATAATTACGGATTTCTGTTGATTGAATCCATTTTCCTCCTTCAGTTGATCTCACTCGTGTGTATTTATATATATATAATGTAAATGATGTTAGCAATTGGCATGTTTGTGTTTTTGTAGTTATTCCATATAAAAACATTCAGTCATCTGGACTGTGTGAACGCTACATGGACTTTGTGCAACAGGTTACATCACATCTTCAATTGGACCGACTCAAAGTCATTTCATAATTTATCAACATCACCTCTGCTGATTGGTTCGGCAGTACAGATCAAGAGTTGGATATCTCTTTCTATTTTGGAAGATATCAAGGTGCACGTGCTGTGTGAAAGTTAATAACATGGAGCACTATGTGGAGTGTCAGTTTGATATATCTGCGCTTGTTTGATTGGAAATTAAAAAAGCAAAAGAGGCACCGTGCAACAATGTGTGTTGAGCCTATTAGTCTGACGCTCTGCAATTAAAGCTATAATAAAAAAGTGGGACAGTGACAACATTTGTAAATGGGTTCACTGACATCACACCTGTTTTGCATATTAATTAGATATTAAAATTCACACAATCACAGGCATGAGTGGAATGCGTGTAGGGTACAGTATGTAAGGTGCCACTGTTGCACTAAATGCTTTGTTCTTAAGGGAATTATTGGAATTGTTGGGTCTTTGTAAATTATAGTTTGGCCTAGACCCATCTGGAAAGTGTCTTGAGATAACTCTTGTTATTATGTTGTTATTTGATACTATAAATAAAATTGAATTGAGTTGAATATGCTGTAAAAGGGTTTCAAACGCACACGAGGTGAAGGTCAGTACATGCATAACTGCAGTAGGCCTATCGACATTTTACATAACACATACCCTGCTAATTATGTTAATGCTAAATGTACAGACATTGACTCGTCCTGTATGTTTTGTAAACAGAATATAGAAACAATTTCTCACCTTTGTTTGATTTTGAAATTCTTACTTTTTTTTTAAACCCACTTTGTCTACTCTTTAAATCTAAGATGTTGTAAATTGCTATGATAATCTAGAAAATTGCACTCTTGAATATTTAATTCATTTTATTATTCTTTATGCCAAATTTTATATTCACAAATTTTCAAATTTGCTATTTCATATTTTTTTAACTATTCTCATAGACCGGAATGCTTTACGCAAGTCACTCAGTTTGTTAAATAAGAAAAAAAGTATTACACTTTTGGAAACTACTGTCCTTTACCCTACGTGTACAGCTAAATATACTTATAGTATGTACCGTGTGTGTGCGCGCGCGCGCGCGCGCGCGCGTGTGTGTGTGTGTGTGTGTGTGTGTGTGTGTGTGTGTGTTTGTGTGTGTAAATAACTTACTGTTATGCTCTTGTTCCTCCTCCACATTTCCCAGGACCATGGCTGGGACGCCAAAGGCTGAGGCCAAAACCCACACACAGATATTCACCACCTGAACACATGATCACATGACATGATGGTGAACTACAGATTTGAGCTTTGACCAGCAGCATCTGCTGTTGTTGTGTTTAATTGATTTTTTCATTCTGCCATGTCTTCAGCTGCACTTCAAAAGGCATGTCTTAAAGGGTCATTTCGTTTTTTTTGTTGTTTTTTTTTAAACCTATTTTTCTATGTTTTGTGTGTGTAAGTGACTGATGGGAACAACAATCTTTGAAATTGGACCAGTATTAAGCGTGGACGCTGTAACGGGCAGCCACAGACCGGGCTACAATGTAACCCTATGGGGCGAATGTGCGTTGTCAATTTACTCCCACTAAAAGTGCTTTATTTTGTCATTGAAATGCTCAGATTAATATAAAAGTGTCTGACAACATTATGGAAAGGATACCAGAGGTGTGGACTCGAGTCATGTGACTTGGACTCGAGTCAGACTCGAGTCATGAATTTGATGACTTCAGACTCGACTCGACAAAATGTACAAAGACTTGCAACTCGACTTGGACTTTAACATCAATGACTTGTGACTTCACTTGGACTTGCACCTTTTGACTCGAGAAGACTTGCTACTTCCCATGAAAACTGGGGAAGAAAATGTTCACACGGCCGCGCCGCTCTCAGTTTATCTGCATCTGTGAAAAAAATGTGCACCACCTTGTATGCATGCAGAGAGCACGCGCGCTGCCTGCACGACATCCAATCACTGTAGTCCCACGTTGTTTTGATTCGACAGCATCTAAGCAGGCACATTGCAAGACAACCAATGAAGCACAAGCAACAACGAGCCAGTTGGCAAAATGATACCGAAGATAGTTTCGTTTGGCTATAACAATTACGAGGTAGTCGACAAAAAAAGAGTTGCAATTTGCAAAACATGCGGGTCGAAGATTACAGACGGAGCTGCCACAACGTCCAACTTTGTTCGACACCTGAAGTTGCACAAAGAAAGGTAAGTTTTGAACGAATGCTAAGCACCTTATCGGATGTATGTATCGTAACATACTAGCTGCTGCATATTTACTGTATCAACGAGACAGTAAACGCACGTCTCCCTTGCTGGTTCATGCTTACAAAAATAGGGATTTTTGAACCCTGATTATATGAGGTACATGAGTGTAGCACACTCAGATGGAAAACCTCGCCAACATCATGTCAACGTCCGTTTTAAAGTAACGTTACCATAACACAGTCACAGTAGATCCACCATTAGCCTTCCCTTTTCATATCAGGGGTTGTATTCGCTATAACTACCGCCTCGCTATACATTATCCCGCTTATTACATGGCTACCTATCAAATAAATCATTACTTTGACACAAAATATTGATTTAAAAAGGAGTTTATTGATTTAAAAACGATTGTATTGCTTCCGCTAAACCGAACTGCGTCCATAGCAACGCTCTGTTTTTCATGGCAACGGTCTGTTATACTTCGCAGCGGTCTGTTATCAAGAAATAACAGGCCGCATTCTACATTGGAATTCAACCAAGCCATGTAATAAAATAAAATAACGATTATAGTAGTAATGTTCAGAGATGCAATAGATTATTATAGTGCAGTTCTTAACTAATGGGAATATTGTTTAGCTTATTTTTGGTTTAATTTGGTTTACTTTAATTATTTAATTTATTCAATTATTTTGTTTTGCTATACTTTTCATGCCAACTTGCCATGGCCCCCCTAGCACTCCCTCGCAGCACCCAGGGGTCCCCGTCCCCACTTTGAAAACCACTGCTATAAAGCATATGACTTCAGTTTCTTGAGAGAAAGGGCTTTCTTATGACTTTTGAAGCAGTGAAAATATTCTTAATATTGCATACACTGAAACTGAAATGACTTGAAATGACTCGAAACTAAAATGGTAGGACTTTGGACTCGACTTGAGACTTGTTGGCTTTGACTTGTGACTCGACTCGGGACTTGCCTCATCTTTGACTCGACTTGACTCGGGACTCGAGGGCAAAGACTTGAGACTTACTTGTGACTTGCATAACAATGACTTTGTCCCACCTCTGATGGATACCTACAAAGATAGGCCTTTTTGAATCCTCGTTAAGACCTTTCTGTTTAACAAGAAACAGCTCTGAGGTCTCTAGCACTAAGTCCACCGGACTCCATTTAAAAAAACAATACTTTTAGCGTGTATAGAGCCAACATATTTTTACATGTAAATCTGTAAACTCTGTGTTTATTTCAACAAAAACTAGAGTTGTGATGGTTGGAAAGATGACCCAAAACTGCTTTTCATAGTTTCATTTTGTTTCTGTCGACTTTGAATGAAGTGTATTTTATAATGCTAAAATGACTATGATGAATATTTATTTACATGGAGTCTGGTGGATTTAGCAAACTCAATTTTGCGGATGTTTTTGTTTAAAAAAAGGATCTTACTCTTTAATAGAAAGAACGACCTCTTTAGAAATCCTTTCCATAATGTTGTCAGACACTTAGAATATTAATCTGAGCCTGTCAGTGGCAAAACAACCACTTTTGTGAAGGTAAATACAAGCTGGACAATTTCCCTATTAACTTACATTGTAGTTTTTTTTGGTGCTGCCGACTGCAGCGATCTCACTTAATATTGGACTGGAAGATTGTTGTTCCCATCAGTCACTTAGGCTATGTTTAGACGGAAATCTGAAGAGAAAACGCAAAAGTGGCGTTGCGTTCTCACTTTTTATTCCGCGTTTAGACGAGAGTTTTGTGTGTGAAATTCGATGTAGTATGCATGCCAGGCGGCTAGGTAACACTGCCACACAACACCACCAAGGCCGCGTGCCTACGTAGAACCTTCCTTCTACTTCTCTCCTTAGTAGCGCGAAACCAAAATATGTCGAAGCGAACAACAAAAGCTTGTCTGGAAAGACGAGGAGGTGGAGTTGCATGTTTGTCTGGTGATGACCAGCACAGTCGACCGTGATAAGCCACAGCACAGCACCCACGGGAGCACTACCAATATCCTGAGCCTCGCAGCCCTTCAGCCGCTGCTTGAGAGCGAGAGGCAGCGGGCAGAGGAGGGTGACGCAGACCCTCCTCTGCCCGCCTGCCGCTGCCACGCACTCTCTCTCTTTCTCTTCATCCGCAACGTTGTAGCCTACTCTGGCTCAAATGAATAGCCTACATATGGTCATCGAACTATAACAACCTTATCCACATTGTCGAAATCATTTAAATATTGAGCCATCACATTGAAAATCTTTTAGATAACAGGAGCCTATAATTTCTGTAGCCTACTCCGTAACAACAGACTACCTGGACGCCTTTTTCTCGTCTCTCTCCACACCGCTGTCTTTTTTTTTGCGCTTTTAAGTCCCAAAAACGCCGTCGCGGTATAGGCACAGCCAGGGCATGAAGTTAACTTTTTTGACCACCAGCCACTGTGGCAGGTGGATTTTTAAATCCAACTGCAACAGGGACTTTTTACCAGCCAGTTTTTTTTTTTGCGTCATAAGGTGAAAAACAGGAATTGCTGTGTCTCTATGATCCTATCCTGTCCTATTCATGGTAGCCTACTGGTGGACATTGCGCCGTCATCACGTGCTGTAGTAGGGGGGCCCGCCTTGATAATCCTGCATAGGGGCCTGGTGTTGGCTCGTTACGCCACTGCATACAAGAGATGAGATGACAAAATCAGGAGTAGCCTACGCGCACCACAACAACAAAACACTGGTGAATGCGCACCATAACACATGAATGTTTTTTGTATAGTTCTTAAAAATAAAAAAATAATTAAAAAGGAAACTTGTTTTGGGGAGAATAATACTTATTACTATTAATTCATTACTCTGGGCTGAGATTTTCTAGTAACCTTACCAAAAAGGCTCAGGATGCTGCAAATGTTGGTATAATATGAAAAAGGCTGGTGGATTTAAGACACAAAATAATTTATTGGATGAATCAAATATGAAGATATCTGTCATTGTCAGTGGCTTGTTAATCTTTACATTGTTAGTTAATTTCCTATCCTGGCCTGGGACACATTCATACGGTTTAATAAAGTACTTATTGGACTTTAACTTATCATTGCACTTACAATAACGTAGCTGTCCTCAATTTAGGTCATCCTGTACGTCTCATCAGCGTTTTTTCCTGCATCCACCGTGTGCGTTTGTGTGTGTGTCTGTGTGTGTGTGTGTTTGTGTGTGATTGTGTGTGCGTGTCAGTCGCGGGGGAAACGGAGCAGTCCCGCCCGCTGTAGAGAGCCGACAATTTGAAACAGCAGCGCTGACTTTAGAGTGAAAAAACGTTACAGCGTACATTTATGTTAAAATGTATACATGTTGGCAGGACGGTCTGAAATGTTTTGCACGGTCTTTCGCTGTATGTTTTGTTGGTAAATGTTAGATGTTCGAGTCACACACACGTCTCGTCTTCATAACAGAAACTAGGAAATGAATTTTACCCGTTCTCACTCCCGCTTGGTCAGTGGGACTGCTGGGATTGTGTGAGTAATGAAAATGCGATAGGAGGACCCGGCTGTCAATCAGTGTCTTCCAGTGATGCGGGCCCCTGATTGGACCAGGCCCGTAAGCAACCGTGTACCCTGCTTACCGATAGTTACGAGTCTGAATCACTCAATTCTCATTGGCTACCCGCCAATGTGGCAGGTAGATTGACAGTTTCACCCGCCAATCACAAAAGTTACCCGCATTTGGCGGGTGGGCGGGTGCCAATTTCATGCCCTGGGCACAGCCAATAAAATATTTTTTCATTTTCACCCGCGAGCATCATCGTGTAAACAGGGCCTTAGACACAAAAACATAGGAAAATAGAGGTTGAAAAAAAACGGTAGTTACCCTTTAGTTGTCATCACAGTGTTTCATGTTTCTGATTTATTGCTTATTTCTTATTAATGTTTAATATGTTTGTTTGTGTATGTATGCACATATCACCAAGGCAAATTCCACATAGGGTAGCTACTGTGGCAATAAACTTTGTGATTCGGATTCTGACAGAATGTCTACTCGTCTAAGTCTGTTGAAGAAATTGCTGAAATAGCTCCCATTTCTCATAGTATCTTATACAACTGGTGTCCACACATAGCACCGTATCTAGATATATAAATAGACCATGACACTTGTGGGTCATGTAACACAGTGCAACACCAGTTTTTTTTTTACCATAATTATGTACAATTGCACTTGACAATCTGAGTTATTTGGTTATGTAACCTCATGCTTTATTTTAGAGTCTGCTTTCTGGTGAAGTCTGAAAGGTAAAAACTGCAAGTACACTTTAGATCAGAGCAGGGCGCGGACCGTGGTCGGGTGGCTTCTGGGCCTCCAGCCCCAAATGTTTTCTCCAAAGCCCCAAATCTTTTTAAAATAATTTCAAACATTTGGTCATTTCCTCAGTCTCTCTGACTGGACCTGCAAATCAACGGAGCAAAAGTTATATTACTGGGGAAATACCGCCATTCGTTCTGTGACCTCTACTAAAAATAGGTTTCAAGATTAGTAGTGCTGTTTACATCAAATTCCTACCCTACCTATGTTATATATCTTAAAAAAATACATACAGTATCTGCCTCTCTTTAGGTGGCAGGAGTGATAGTCATCCTCAACATTTGTTGTGTTCTGGTTTCAGAATGATGAAGACAGTTGGAGAACAGTTAGATACAAAACAGGATGTAGGCTCGACAAGATGGTTCTTTTCCTTGGCAACTATCATGTTGTTTTCCATAATGATGTATAGATGTTTAGGCATTCTATTATCTCAAATGGTTCAGAAAATAGTGCATATAGCTGCTGTGAATGGATCGTGACTTTCTCGTACTTTCCCATATGCCTTTTTATTGCGTTCCCTCTTGCAGTATGAATGTGTATATATGTTTCGGTTGACTGTAGAAACTGAATTGCCCTTTGAGGATAAATAAAGCTATCTGTATCTGTAATATCCCATAGCTGTTAGCGATAATGACAATAAGTTTATCCTTTATCTTTTGTTTCCCAACATGACAACCAGCTAGAAGGGGGGCACAGGGTGGCACCGGCCCCCCCTGAAATATGATTGCCCCCCGCAAATCCATTGGGCTAGAGTGCTGTCAATCCGACAATTGTGATTTCATGTCACTTGGCTGCCTGTTTTGTCAATTTTCCCAGTCCTTGTCACATGACTGATTCATGTTTCCATGGTAACTATCACAATTCAGATACCATGGAACCAGCACTGGAATTGTTTTTTTTTTTTTTTTAAATGTGGCAGACTGATGCTTTTGGCTACATTGAATGCATAATGTATGCAGACCGTTAGCGGAGCGTATGTGCCGCGGAATGTATCTTTTAACCGGCTACACCAGCTGCGCACACACGGCGTAGGATTGTGTGAGTCACAGGCGAGACGGAGAGCTTTTGCTTTGGAATTGTCGTTGTTTTTTCAGTTTTTGGAGCCGACACAGCGCTGTGATACATCAATCTACTGTCAGCTGTTATTAGAGGACGAGGGAAACAAGAACTAAAAACAGAAACCCTCAACGTCACGTCATTAAGTAGTTTCCTGTATATCGGTTGTTTAATTTAAAAGAAATAATGACACTTTATGATCCATTTCTGTGTAGAAGGGCCGCACATACCTTGCATAAAAAAATATAAATAGAATATTTGTAGAGCGGTACGCGCTGCTCTCATGTCTGGTGTAGCCAGTTTCATTGATTATAGTCCTATATTTCTAAGCAGATTTTCTATGCTGTATTCTGATAAAAAAAAAAAAGAAATCCCCCCCTTGACAGATGTTTGGTCCCCACTTAAAAAATCCTGGAAACGACCCTGATGACAACAGCACACACAAAGTCAGTTCAAAGTATGTTTTGAGTTGACAAGTGAGCTGAAGTGACAATTGACGTCTGATCTGATGTCAGCGGTAATTCCAGGGACTATAACGGAGGTACGAAGGTTTTTTTGAAAAAGGTTCATGTGTCACTTTAAAAGCTTTTTACCTTGGCCTTGTGAGGAGTCCTCATGTCCAGCGCTTTGACAGGGTGGCAGACGGCCACGTACCTGTCCATGCTCATCACCGTCAGGGTGAAGGTGCTGGTGAACATGTTGTAGTAGTCGATAGACACCACCGCCTTGCACAGAGCGTTACCGAACGGCCAGAAGCCCAGGAACACGTCAGTGCCCTGGAAAACACCCGGGGGGAAAAAGAAATCAAAGAATGATCACAGAAAATACAGCTGGAGGCAGAACAGAGAACTCCATCTCCTCTGAAATATGACTTTTGGACAGTTGATCATTCGCTGAAGCGGATGAACAAATTGGTGCAGTGAAGCCTGAAACCTCGAGCTGTAACATTTCCAAATGTTGCTGTACAATTTAATTGTCCCAGAAATAATTGTGATTAACAATATAATTGTCTCTTTCAGTCAAATTCTAAAATATTTATTTAGTTATGTATTACTTTTCAAACAAATTAAAGTTTTTAATGAATCTCAGGATACATCTTTTGGTTATATATCCCTGTCATGTGACCCAGATAATGTAATAACACAAATGCACAGCCTATGAAGTCAACAACTCCTCTTTATTATATTATAAGTAAACATTCATGTAATTTTTGTTTTTAAAGACCACTTCAGCAAACAGTAACAGAGTAAAAAGTAACTGGAGATACTTTGAAATACTAGTAATCTGTTGCACGCGTGTAGCAGTAAGTCAGGGGTGTCAAACTTAATTTCATTAAGGGCCACACTGGAAAAAAAAAAAAGTATCACATCCAGGGCCAGACATGTATAGTTTATTGACATGCTTTTATTTAATTATTTTGTTTTGGTTTGGTACACAACTAGCCAAGAAATGGCTAAAAATGTGCCAAAAATGTCAAAGAAAATGCCAAAAACATCGAAAATAGCAGCATCATTCTCAAAAAAAAGCAACAAAAACATTGGAAAAAGCAACATAAACTAGGCAAGCCAAAATGTATTGTGAACCTAAATTGATATGCGGGTCGGATCAAAATTCACGAGGGGCCGGGTTTGGCCCATGGGCCTTGAGTTTGACACGTGTGTAGCAGTAAGTCCTACCTGGAAAGGTAGAGTAGCCAGGAACAGAGAGTCAGCCAGAGCTAGGTTGAAGATGTAGATGTTGGTGGCCGTCTTCATCTTAGTGTATCTGGGGAGAGAGGGAGCACAGAAGCACAAAGGTTCAGTCAAATGAGAAAGCTTGAGACATGCTGTTTTTGCTCTAGGTCACACACACACAAATTTTACATACTTTATTTGATTCCACATTACAAGTCAAATTTCATTAGGAATCAAATTTCCTGAATGATCCAACAGATTAAAACAGATTAGCACATTATTATGAATTATACAATTCTAAGGGTACAGGTCGCCTTTTCCAAATAATTGATAGTAATAATTGAACTGTACTTTGTCAACTGTTTGGCCCCTGTTTTAGATAGCTCCCCAATGCAAAGTCCACGGATCGCCAGCCTATGTACATGACCTAGACTACCAAACACTGGCACAATGAGCTTGCATTTGTACCCAAGGTTCTCAATGGTAGATTGCAATGACTGATATTTTAGAGTCTTAGAACACTAATAGTCCTCCATAAACAAGTCAAATGCACATGACACCTCAAAGAGTTTAACTATTTTGCCATTCTGAGAGATGTTAATATCTGGTGTATTAGCAATTCCTAAAAAAAGTGTTTGCAGGTGAGTTAAACCATTCAGATTGTACAGTAGTGTGTTTAAAGATCTGCTCATCAGCCACGCAGGGAATCACACACACACACACACACACACACACACACACACACACACACACACACACACACACAGAGTTAGCACACCGCGTGGATGCAATTTAGGGACTTTGGTCAATATAATACATCCGTGCTTGGGAAGTACCCATGGCTGTGTTCTCCCATGTTACCGAACTGAACCGAAAGTACATTGAAAAACACGGAAGTACTAAGTTAAAAACCTTGTAATAATAATAATTAAAATAATAATAAACCTAGTCTCATAGCACATCTCTGTGAAAAACTTTGCAAGATCTCCCAAAACCTGATACTGCTAGATCTTGCAAAGTTCAATCAAGCGTTTGCAGCCAGGTGCAGTGTGCAGTCTGCATGACAAACAGAGACACTGTAGCTCTGCAGTTGCTTCGTACCATTACAATGCACAGGGTGTCTTTGTGTGGTGTGCTGCTAAAATTTCTAGTTAGAATGAGATTTGGTGGATGCTTTTATCAGTGTGTCTCTGTGTGTCTGGTGCTGTAACCCCCCCCGTTTCAGCTGCCCTGGATAAAACTTAAAAAAAACGCATTGCAGTCAAATGTTTCCGCCTGCCCCCTCTCCCCCTCCCCTCCCCCCTTCTTTCAGTTTGGCCTTGGGCTCTTTTGCACTTTCCCTTTTTTTCCCTTAAAACATCCCCTTCTTTCTTTCTTTTCCTCCTGGTGTCCTCTTGAAATCCCCATTTTTAATGTTCACTGTACTCAACACCCCTGCTCTCTTTTTTTTAGGTCTTTCACTCATCTATTCCCTTGCATCTCTACATCTGTGTCTTTTATCCTTTCATCCCTCTCATTAACTTCCTCTAACTCAGAGTTCTCTGTATCTTCCCTCCTCTTCACGTGTTATCTGTCTCCATGCCCTCAGGTCTTTCTCATTTCTCTCATCCTTCCTGCCTTTGTCGGTGCTGCATGTAAGATATCTTCAATACTTCTACGATACTTGATGTAAGATATCTTCAATACTTCTACGATACTTGATGTAAGATATCTTCAATGCTTCTACGATACTTGATGTAAGATATCTTCAATACTTCTACGATACTTGATGTAAGATATCATCAATACTTCTACGATGCCTAAATTAAATCTAACACTGAATGACATGAACAAAGAGACGAAGAATAATCAAGAAGAGCTGCAAATCAAAGTTGTGGAATGAGACTGTCCGCTGAAAAACGCTCCCTGAAGTTTGTCAAAGCAGCTATTACGACCTGTTTACTTTTCTAGTGGCGGCGCCCTCTAGTGGCCGTAGTAGTTCTGACGGGAGCAAAGCAGGAAGTAAGGTGAGGAAGTATAAGAGCGCCAAATTTCTGCATAAGGACCTAGATTAGGATGGTGGATGGGTCAAATAAACAGGACTTTCACCGGGGAGAGAGGGGTTCACGTCATATTTGAAAGTAAAATGAAAAGTATGTAATGTAAAAACATTTTGTAACTTTACACACACACTTTATTCAGAGTCACGTGCGTAACCTTCAGGAAGTGAGGTAACGCTTCACTAAGTAGTTTAGGTGCTGAAATGTTGGTTGTGTGTGCGTGTGTGTGTGTGTGTGTGTGTGTGTGTGTGTGTGTGTGTGTGTGTGTGTGCGTGCGTGTGCAGGAAATTCCGCCGGATGCATGTCTTTTCGCCGATTTCCGTTTCCTTCCTTTAGAATTTTTAACTCCAGTGTATTTATGAGGACTATGAGTTTTCTCTCGCACAACTATTCTGCATTGACTCCGTCCGGCGCTTAGCACCACCCAAGACAATTGTGATTGGTTTAAAGAAATGCCAATAAACCAGAGCATGTTTTTCTCCCATCCCAGACAGGCGTGCGGGAACATATTTTTGACCAGGGGTGCTGAATAACAAAATAATGGATGTCTGTTTTGGATTTTGACAGCTAAATACATAATTTTAGCACAGTGTATGGGTGAGAGCGAGAAGTTTTAGAAAAGTCCTGGGCAGCTACAAATTGCACTGTTCCACAATTATGCAACAGCACTCGCCACTCCGACTACACTGCGTGCACCCTAAGATCACAGAAGTGCACTTGACATCATTAGCCTGTTTCAGTATAGGCCTATAGCTAAGGTAAATTACTTTTCTGATCGTCAAAACCACGCCAGAGATGTTTGGCTTGAAAATATATGCTAATAATCAGGCTGCAATGACCTCGCCAACAATTTCCTAACTTGTGCCTTCTCAAATGTGTCCTAACCACGTCACAGCGGTTTCTTTTACACAAAACATATGCAATGAAAACAATCGTACTTACAGGCATTGCCCTCACAGGGAACAGAATTCTTTAAAGTAACTTATTCTTTTTGCAGAAAAACCAAAGTTTCAGGAGACACCTGAACCTGTAGTTCTTTTCCACACATGAACAGGAAGTAAGCTGAACATATTCCCGTATTTCAGGATAATTACCAATTGTGGCAAGTAGATGGAAGTCTAACACAACAAATGACACAAGAAACGGCTTATCATCCATTCTCATCTTAGCTGAATAGACCGTTGAAAAATTTCTTCTTATCCTTCCAGGATAACTGAAGTTGCTTGGCTGACAGGGCTTTTCGAATCCTTCTGTAAAGTTATCGTTAGATGCTATGGTGGTGCTGCTAACGTTAGCCGAGTTGCTTGCTAATGTTATTTCAGACTCAGGCTCTTCAGCTGCCCCAACAGAGTTTGCCTCGGCGGTGGACGAGGAAATAACTGTAACATCTACAGATGAAAGCTTGCTAATTTCAGCCGCATTACTATGCCAGAAGAAAAAAGTCTTCGTATCCTTTTCTGCAACATATTCTTCTCTACAACTAACGTTCCAGTCAACTAGCCTCAGCTAGACAGGCTTGACTCACTTTCACTTTGACCTCTATAGCAGCTATAACAGTTCATTTTTAGTAGGCTATATTCAAACCTATCCATAACCTTTTTTTGCTATTTTCCTCATTATTTGATATACAAAAATATAAATAATGTCAGACAGCGAGTTAGTAATTATTTAAAAAATAAAAAATATAAAATCCAGCTCCTGCCAGCAGGGGGTGCTGCAGCACCCTCAGCACCCCCCTTCCCGCGCCTTTGATCCCAGAATGCTGTGTGGACTAGCCAGACCCTTCTCCGCTCCGCAGCGTGTGGATGGTCTGGCAAAGCGAGACTACCATGGCTAAACCTAACCCAACTGTGACCGTTTCACAACGTTAATGACATGTTTAAAATCACGACCTTTAAGTTCTCTGGTTTAGATGAGGTTGTAAGTACGATACAATGTTTCTCTCAACTCTGAATGTCTTAAAATGCTTATTTTTTTGCATCTTTTCCTTGATCTTTAACTTGATGACTGGTGTCGACGTGTTTTACTATGTTTTTTTAGAAAAGCAACCTTTCTTTTACTCTATTTAATTTATTTGGACCTGTGTTTGTACATGTATATATATATATATAAATACATGCATATACTCTGTTACAAGATTTTATTTTTATTTAGCTACTTATTAGTTAGTCTATGTTTTTTTTTATTGTCTATGGGGGGTGGGGTACTTTGTTGTGTTGTGCTGTGCTTGTTTGTTTATAAAACAGGAAAGCTATAAAGAAAATATAAAAAAATGAAAAAAAGATATGAGGTTGTATTTCCTGCCACCGCTAGGTGCGCCATTTTATGAAACGCTCCTTTTGGTCGTATTAGAGGGGGGGTGTCAAACTCGATTTTACTAAGGGCCACACTGGAAAATGAGAATCACATCAAGAGCCAGACATAATGTATATAGTTCATTGACATGCTTTTATTGAGTCGAAAAAAGTAAAATATCTTTGACTGTATTGTTGCATCTTCTCACTTACAGTTTGGTTGACATGAAGTCCTAAAATAAAGTCAGGAAAAAAGTTCCTCAGCCTTCGTAGAAAAAAGGGCCCAAAAAGTTGGAAAAAGCGACAAAAATGTCAGAAAAAGGAACACATAACGTCAGACAAAGCCGCAAATAACGCATAAATTGACAAAAACATCACAAAAATTGAAAAAAAAATCTGAAAAAGCGACAAAAACTAATGGGGGCCAGATCTAAATCTGCGATGGGCCGGATTTGGCCTGTGGGCCTTGAGTTTGACACATGTATTAGAGGGTAGGAACAAACAACACATATGGTCATATGGTTTGGAGGACCTTTGTCTTGAAGAAAGACAAAAGGAAACAAGTTGTAGAAAGACGTCATGTCAAACTGTCGAACCAAAAACATTTTCCATAATATCAATCTTATCATTTTTATCCGTGAGTAGACGTACATGTGGCTCAATCTCACTGTGATCAACTGAGAGGAATGTAATGGACTATAAGTGTGTCTTTTATTAGGCAGACCGTCGTCTCAGTCTCTCTAAGATCAGTCTGAACGTCAACTGGCAGAGAAAAGGCTCTTAATTAGGTGGGTTATTTTATTACAGGCTAGCCTCTGTCTTATCCTCTCTTTCTCGGCTCTTCCTCTCTATGTTTCTCCCTTTGCCCTGTCACTCACATCCCACTCCCCTCCCTTCTCAGCATCTTCCCATTCCTCTCCATCCCTTTAGAGATGATGATGCATAGATATATATGCATAGATAGATAGATAGATAGATAGATAGATAGATAGATAGATAGATAGATGAGAGTGTCTCACACTCAGTGGGGAAGAGTTCCACGGCTTGTGGTATGAATGATTTTCTGTAACGATCTCCTCCCTCCCAATCCTCCTCTTCTCTCTCTGCCTTCCTGTCCTCCCCCAGCTCTTTCTCACCCTCACATTCCTCCCCTCCCTCTCTCTGCATAATAAAGACTAGCAGAAAAGTCTTCAGAGAGAATATTTCATGGCTGTTCAGCTTTCCTCCCCTCTCTCTTTACACCAGGGACCCGGTCTACCCAGCCAAAGCCTGTACATCTATATATGTATATGTATATCTGTCCTTTTATCTCCCCAAGAACATATTGTCTTCTCTCTCCACAAGTCTTTCTAGAGCTGTGTTCCAAAACGTTCCCTCCTTCACTCAGTCACTATAACCTATATAGTGTTTTTTTTTAAATATAGAGATGGTCTGATACCATTTTATGCTTCCTGATATTGATTCTGATACCTGAACTTGCATATTTGCACACCAGTGTGATAGTAGATTTTATTATGTTTTAACAGCTATATGCTACTATCCCTGTATGGATGTGATAGTATCTCTATCTTTGTTGTCAGGTTAAACTCTTTGTGAAACATGAACAAACACAAACAATGAACGCCACAGAACTTTCTTTTATTATCCAGTTGACAGTCAATCATAACCGAAACAGAACATAAATGAACTACTTTAAAGTAGATTTTCGTCAGGGCTAAATTACGAGGTATTGGATCGGTGCATAAACTCCAGTACTTGCCAATACCGATACCAGCATTTAGGCGGTATCGGAGGCTTTTCTGATACTGGTTTTGGCATCGGAAGATCTCTATTTAACCCTCTGAGGACAAAAGACACACCGGCGAGTCCAAGCTATGTTTGACAACATTACTATTCAAAAAGTGACATTTATTTAATATTTTAGTCATATATTACGCTACTTTTGTGAACCCAGGACTTTTGTAAACTCATTTCAAGCACCAAAACAATTTAATGTAGGTAAAGAAATTTGAGAATATCTCCGCTTTAGGGCCAAATTATCGCTTTATACATTGCTCTTGAACAATGTTGGGAATCACTATACAGAAAGCTGAGTTTGTTCTGAACATTTTGATATGAAACACATGGGGATCAGTATACATGCAAATTAGCCTGGCTCCGCCCTCCTACTTACTTCCGCTCAATTTTCATTTCCCTTCCGTATTCCATCTGGGTTTGCAGTATATTCTTAGGTTTTCACCGGTCAAATATTTGTAGGTCCAATCAGCGAACAGAGGGAGTGGCTGAGAACGATGACGTTGAGGACGTGCACTTGAAAGATGCGAGCGAAGCCATTCGGTCCGTTGTGGCAGCAACGCTGCCGAATATCCAGAAGTTAAAGCCAGAGCAAGAAGAATCTTTGCTGAGTTTTGTTGCTGGCCATGATGTTGTGGCCCTCCTCCCCACGGGGTTCGGGAAAAGTTTCCAGCTCGCTCCGTTAGTGGTGAAGGAGTTGGCTAAGGCTAACGCTAGCGATGCTAATGCTGAATATAAGCCAATAGTTGTTGTCGGTCTCCCCTCTTGTTGCACATGCGCATGACATACGTCACGACCAAACGTTAGCTATTGGTCAGGAGAATAGTTAAAGGTTATATATGTTGCATGTTACATTTCCACCATTTAAAAATGAAAGCCCGCTTCATTTGCTCCAATGTGTGTATGTGTGTGTGTGTGTGTGTGTGTGTGTGTGTGTGTGTGTGCGTGCGTGCGTGCGTGTGTTTAGGTTCCACTGGTTGTCCTCAGGTCCTCACAGGCTATAATACATTTCACTGCTATCATCACACAATCATGGTTTTCTTGCAGGAAATGTGGGAGTTTTTTTTTGTGTGTGTGTGTGTGTGTGTGTGTGTATGATTAAATTTAGGGTGTGTGTGTGCGTGTTATTTGGGGGAAGTATTCCCCTCTGACAGCCTGGTATTTTGGACAGGATGAAAGGATGTGGAGCTCTGTCTCTACCTCCTGGGTGTCGCAGTGAGAGCTCTATCTCCATCTCTATCGACATTAACTGTCCCCTGATATTTAGCCCTGTTCCCTACACACATCTCATTTTCTCTTTCTCCCTCTCTGTCATTCAGTAAAAGTATGCAGTATTGCATTACAATTATGAGTGCAAGACTGCTGGCAGGGCAAGACCAGAGAGGAAAAGGAAGAAGTGATCCCTGAGCAAAGGGAGACTGCAGTCGGTATCATACATTGTGTACATTCATTTGAGCGGATAGATATTCTCATACTGGCCTGTTACAGAGACATTTAGGAAGTGTAATTTATGTCTTTTTCTTTTTGGCTTCGAAGAGCGCAACTTTATGGCAACTACAGTCAAACAGCACGCAAGGAGTTGAGTTACCGTTGTTCTATTAACGATATAGGAAGGCTTGTATCATGTGGACGTGCCGACAGTTTTGTGGTTATTACTTAGAATTCCTCATGGGGGAGACAGGAACTATGCACTATAGCTTTAAAGTAAATTGGTTGTATTCACATGAATTAACTACTGAAGATTTAACCAAAACTATGGGAGCCTGGAAGTCTGGCCAAAAAGAACAAAGAAGGGAAGAACCCTATCAACATTTTGTCTAAACTAACAATGAAACAAAACCGTGACTACCACACCTACGTCCTCAAAAAAAATAAACACAACAGAAAGAAAGCAACAGGACTGGTGCAAGGGCTGCTTCAGTCTGGAACGTCCTGTTCACTTTACATTAGTCTATGTCGATGATGTTCCACTTCCGAGATTTGCTCCGGTGCCGCCAGAAATTCCGCCGGATGTCCCTTAAATTTCGGCCAGGAAAATCATTCCCCGAAAGAACCAAACAGGCCTGCCTTTTTGAACAATCCGAATTTTCCGAAAAAAATTCCGAAGCTCCTTGTGTAAATAAAGAGAACCCATCTACGGCTTCAAGAGTATTTGTATTTGTATTGTAGTTGTTGTGAGTCCGGCCAGGCACAACAGCCGTTTTTCCAAGTTCACACTGAGCTCTGGGGAACATAAAGTAAAAGCCAGTCAGCAGAGTGAGTCTGATAATGTCCCTCTGAGTAACAGAGAAGTTCTGTAAAGTAAGATGCGAGTTTTCCAATAAGAGCCTTACTGTAGATAAAGAGATACCAGTGAGTATCACGTCTCTCTTGGAGAGAAGACCACTTCCATTCCTGAACAGCAGCTGGAACACACTCATCTGTTACACTCAGTCCTGTTAGCATTCACTGTCTGTCTGCATTCTAGGATTCCCGCAATCTCAAAAAATAAGCATGAAATATTTAGCCGTCCATTAAAGAGGGTTTACTGCTTCATGCCTCTCTCGCTCCGTTTTCTCTCTCCTGCCAGCTAATTCCTCAGCTCACTCTCTAATTCTCTTTTGAATTCTCACACTAAGGCAGCTATTATCCTCTGAACAAAATCCAATCTGCAAGCTAATATCAGCAAATAAAGAATGGTAAAGATTGGGCAACCAAAATCAAACCTGTACTACTCCATTACATTAAAGCAGTGGTCGAATGTAACTAAGTACATTTAATCCAGTACTGTACTTAAGTACAAATGTTGAGGTACTTGTACTTTAGAGTCTTTTCTTTTCATGCCACTTTCTACTTCTACTCTGTTACGTTTCCGAGAGAAATATTGTACTTTTTACTCCTGTACATTCATCTGACAGCTTTATTTACTTTACAAATTAAGTGTTTTGCACACAAAACACATGTAGTTCATTAAATGTGATGTTTTATTTTAAATTAAACTACCCAACAATATGACAGCCTACAAGTTAAGTCAAAGATTAAACACATAGTTGATTGACATAACTGGATCGTTTAGAGTTTCTAAAATTTGAAGATTTTTCTTTACTTTTAATACTTTAAGTACATTTTCCTGACGATACTTACATACTTTTACTTAAGAAACATTTTCAATGCAGGACTTTTACCTGTAACAGAGTATTTTTACAGTGCGGTATTAGTACTTTTACTTAAGTAAAGGATCTGAATACTTCTTCCACCGCTGCATGAAAAGCCACAGACAGTGAACTAGGGATGGGCGTATTGATCCTGTGGTATCGATAGATCGATATACTCACGCTACTCATTTGGCATTGATTTCCTTAAAAAAATATCGATATAAACTAAAAAATTATAATTGGGGGTGTATGCATCACTTTCAGCTGTTTTAGATTACTTACTTAAATTACTATGTGCTGGGACACCCCTGTACCTGGCGGCGTATTAAGCTGGCCCATGTCACGTGACAGGAGACGAGCGAATGAGCGTCAACGTGCGACACAGCCGACAGCGACACAGCCAAGGGCCTGAAAATGTGTATGTTTTTGTTCATATTTAATTTATTTCATTCATATTTATGTTATTTATTTTATTTTTAGTATTATTATGTATTGACCATAATAAATTTTGTATAAATGGTCTGTATTTGTCTTGTGATTTGTCTTAAATGTAATAATATTTTTACTGACAAAAATTGCCAATAAGAAATTAACGGTATCGGTATCGATGAAAATGCAAGAAAAAGTATCAGTATCGTATCGAATCCTAAAAGTGTGGTATCGCCCATCCCTACAGTGAACAAAGGTAACATGGACTGAGAGCAGTTTTAGTTTATTGGGCAGTTTTGGTGACCTGTCAGCCTGCAACACACATACAGTACTGTCCTGACTCGCAATCCAGTTGATGTAATTCCAGCTTCCAGATAATCATCAGGGCAGCACAATATATCCTCTTTTCATCGTCATCGCGATATTAACTTGCACAATACACACATCGCAAAAGGCTGCTGCCTATGGAATGACTCTCGGAGGACATCGTGAGTGGCGCTCAAGGGATTTTTTTGTGTTTGTTGAAAGAAAATATCAGTAAAAAGCGGTACTTTCTGTCACTCTTTTTTTCAGTGCTGCCTTTTATATTCAAGTCGATGTTCAATTTGTTTATTAAAATAGTGTTAGGAATGATTTCCCTTCATTTGTTTTAAATTCAACAAGCTGTTTGTTGTATTCTAGCTGAATACTGAAAGCAGCAGAACTGAGTACACTTTAATATCTGTGTCTGATATTCAGCGTTATCGCATATCGCATATTTTAGTCATATCGTGCAGCTTTAATATTCATTATACTTTTCCACTTTGTCATAATTTCCCTTTCTGGGTGTTTATTACTATTAAGAGTAAAAGAAGAAGACTTCATTTCGCCTCGTCCTTTCAAAGCAAAAGCTGCTGCATGTGCACTCTTCGCACTCATATCCATGCTGTTTTGGCTCATTTACTGCATTTTGATGAAATATTTCATTGTTTAGCCTATAACAAAGGAGACCAGGAATCCCATTTCCAGGCACAGTGTGTGTTCTTCTCTGGTGCCACCTGGCAGATAACATCACTCAGCCAAACAACCAGGGAAACAATGAGTTGTTCTCGTACTCTGAGCCAGAAATCTCCACTTCAGTAGAACTTACGTACACCAACATTTCCACTGTCATTCCTGTCTATGTTCCAAAGGTTTTTACAGAGGCATTTTTTGATAAATGCTTTATAGGCTTTATAATGCTATCCACCTGTAACCCAGTCAATGAAAGGGTTAACAGCAACGTAGTGTTGGCCAATTGGAGGTGGTTGTGTCAGACTCCCTCCTTTGGCTGAGTCTCTATCTAATTTGTCAGAGGGAGAGCAGGAGTGTGGTTGTGAAGTTTAACGTTGGTAGTACCCAGAGAAGAAGTTGGTAGTTTCATGGCACAGATCAGAACCCAAATTGAAACGTAAGAAACAAAAATTGCTGAATGTTAGAACACTGTGTCAAATTGGTCGTTATTGTTGTGACTTATAAAGTGTCAGGTTTAGTTCCATCATATTGTTCATAGTTTCAAAAAACGTCGTAGCTGACGTTGTTATTCAGTAGCTAGCTCAGAGATTATCAGACAATGAAATTACTCATTTAGCAGGTTTTTTTTTCAAGGCACTGTATCCGTGTCACATTCTCATTAGGGGCTGAGCTCCCCTAAAGGTCTGATCCTTGAATCGCCCCTGAACCAGAGCACGTTTTTCTCTCATCCCAGAATGCTGTGTGGACTAGCCAGACCCTCCGCAGCGCTGTGGAGGAAGGTCTGGCAATGCAAGACTAATGCAGCCCATACACCCTCCCACCCTGTGGTTAGTGTAACTGAATGAAGCATCCTTCATTAAGGTGTAGGGTATAATTACAGCGGCAAGCTTCAAGATGAACTTCCCTGTCTCCGGGGGAAACAGTACCAGACTGAATGTTGTGTAACCATGGTTTCTTCTCAATGTGTGGGCAGTGAGGTGGCAGACTCATTACATTCACTCCACAGCAGGCCTACGACTATGGAAGAAATCAGAATCACAAGGAATTTACTTTTGTTTTGGTGCATAAACAAGAAACAAAAACAAAAATATATTTTTTAAATCTACTATTTAGAGCAGAAGCTTTTGTACCGTTTATGTCCTCACTTTACTCGATCACGCTGTCCTCCTTCCTTCCTTCCTTCCTTCCTTTCTTTATCTCTTCCCATGTGTATCTCTGACAGACTTTTCACTCCGCTTCTTCATTAATGGAGGGATGAGGAAGGAAATCTGAAAAATGAAAGCAGTCTATCGGAGGACTCTTTCACCCACCGCGCTTTTCCATTTCAAATATTAATAATTTAACACTTTGAATCTAAAACTGCCGGTCTGCACTGTCGGCTTGAATGAGCTGTCAAACGCTGGCACAAATGTGCGTGTGTGAGCGTCTATTCTTCACTTGCTGTGGAATCAGTGCCTGTGCGTGTGTGTGTGTGTTGTGTGTTTATGTGTGTGTACCAAGTCAAATTAATGTAGCTTTTTTTCACAAATATTCTGTATTTGCTGTAAACACAGTTACAGACACAGACAGAGATGCATTTTTACATGTTTCTGGTTGACTAAAATAAATGAGGTAGATATCTCGACCTGTTTTATACCAAGAAGGCAACACTGCTCTTGGAATAGTGAACTTTGCTTATTAGCTCGATGGTCGGCTGACAGTTTAAAGAGCCCCTATTATGCTCTTTTTTGGCATCATATTTGTACTCTTGGGGTCCACTAGAATAGCATTACATGGTTTTATGTTCCAAAAACATATTATGTTTCTCATACTGCCAATTGCTGCAGCTCCTCTGCCTGAAACACTCTGAGCTCTTGGCCCCGCCTTCCTGAAAAGCCCAGTCTGCTCTGATTGGTCCGCTGGCCCACTCTGGCTGTGCTTGCTCAGGCAGCACCTATGGGCAGCACATATGAAAAACTGGGCTGGCTTTCTCAATCAGTGACATCACTAACTGAGGAATTTCAAACAGGAATGTGGGCGAGGCGCAGAGAAGGCAGAGAAGAAGTGTTGTCTGTGGGAGAGGAAGCTCCATTTGGAGTGGAATGTGTTTTTTGTACTTTATACATTTATTACATACACAAACGACTATATAACACACTAAAGACGATCAAAATCTGAAAAAGCATAATAGGGGCTCCTTAACTACAAAAAAATAGAAAAAAAGACACTGGTGGTGCTTTTACACCAAGAACAGGCCTACATTATATATTACCTGAAGCTCATTTATTCCACATCCTCTGACATCCTTCTTATATTTTTTTTTTTCTTGACGATCTGCAATTAGGCCTAAATGAATAGTTTGTCATTTTGGGAAATACACTTGTTGGTGTTCTTGAGAGAGTGAGATGTGACCATTGACACTACTCTCATGTCTGTGTGTTAAGTGCCTTGAGTCAGGAGTTGATTAGTTTATCTTAGCAATAATGGAAACCGCTAGCCCGGCTCTCTCTAAAGTTGAAAAAGAATGTAAATGTAACACCATTTTAGTTTAAATGTTGTTTCTCTGCTTAATCTGTACACAGCTGCCTGTGTATGAAAAAAGAAGAACATGTAGTTTCATGGGGAGGTACACTCGTCAACTATTTCTTGCAGGGCTGTAGTCAAGTCCACCTTTATTGAGTCATGACAAGTTCAAGATAGCACTAGACAGGACTAGTTGAAGACTGAGATTTGGGGGACAAATGTTCCTCTTCGTAATATTGGGGGGGACATATCCCCTGCATCCCCCCCCCAAATATATGCCTATGTATACATCCATCCATCCATCCATCTTAAACCGGAAAGTTGTTGCTGATATCTTTGACTGAGACCAAATCTCCCAGGCTTCTCTTTCTTGACTCACTGCACAAAATGTTTCCGGGGTCACCGAAATCTCTTCTGCCGCCAGAGCTCTGCATTTGTGTGACCCATCACTGTGACTCAACTCTGAATGAGAATTTGTTCGTTAAACACAAGCAAAAAAATCAATGGAGCATGCCCTTCAGAGCTTCATTCAGTGTCGGAGTAAAACTTGTGTAACACTTTATGGCTTTTCACTGCAGATGGATGCTTCTTCACAGCACAGATAACACCGTCACTTCTGCTATGAAAGAATGCAAACCCCTTAATTCAGCTGTACCTTGCAGCACAGAAGCAGACACGACACACACAGAGCAATACAAAGATGAGTAACATGTGATCACAGTGAAAGGAGAGTTTGCCCACACTCAATCAAGGCCAAAGTGTTTGGTATGACAGCAACACAGAGCAACTGTTTTATGTGAACTCTGGAGCAGGTCATAGAGTTCACATAAAACAGTTTAGTTTAGTTTGTTTGGATGATTCATACTTCAGATTTACAAACAGAATTAATAAGTCGACCTTGATCGGAGAATTCTTTTGTCAAATGCAAGTGAGTTAAGATGGTTTTGTCAATGATCATGGTCAAGATTAAAAGAAGAACTGAAAGGGCACTCGGGGGGCGCAGACCTCCGCCAAGGCCATGCCATGTCTCGCAATGTTAACGAAAGCGAAAAATAATGTGTGTACCCGCCCCATGATTCGGATCCGCACCAAAAACATTTGCGTCAAAAACAAATGTTAAAGGCACCTGACCAAGCGTTGCTTTTTGACACAATGGGAGTGAGAATGTGTCTTAAGGGTGTGTCAAGAAGCACCAAGTCCCCCAAAAGCATCATTAATAAACAGAACCCTTCAACTCTGCCACATCTGCTGGATTAACATTACTTTTACATTAAATCTTTTTCTTTCTCCTTTTGTCTCTTTGTGTCTCATCCACTCCCCTCCCTCTGTGCTTTAAAGGCACAGATTCAAAAGACCTATTTATCTGTATCCTGCCACAGTATGAGCCCTGTTTATCTTCAGAGGGAAGAACACCTGAAGGAAAGCCTGTCTCAATGACAATCACACAATGCAATTCATGGCTGCCAGCTGCTGCAGCAGTGTTCTGCTCTGGTGACATCATCAGCCCTATTCTTCAACGTCTTTAAGAGTCTCTGAAAGCAATCTGATGGATGTAGGATTACCGTTGCCTAGCTGGAAGGGGATTCAATTGCACAGCAGGAGGGATTATGGAAACAAGTACGCTGATGTCGAACAGTAGATTCAGACTGTCGGCATGTATGGAAACTATCCACGCACCCAGCTTTGTGAATAATGTTGCTGACAAGCTACAACTACTTCAGGTTGGCTCATTCTGGCAAGTAAACTCTAGGGGTAAAAAAAAAAATGCCAAAATGTCATAAAACACAACGCGTTCAAGCTGGGGATCGGAGTTCGCTTTCTTGGGGAAAACAAAGTACTTGTACCCTGAAGATGTGTGTTCCTTGGGAGTGTTTTAATCCAAACCACAATCTTTTTCCTAAACTTAACTCGTCGTCGCTGCTTAACGCTCACTTTTTGTCGCCCAAACTTAACCGTAATGTCCGCCGAAACGGCCGGCAGTTCGCGGTGCCCTGTACCCGGCTCAAAGCCCCCTATTCTCGGGTAACTCAACTACAAACTGCTGCTGATGCGACGGAGCTCTCTAGCCGGCGTCACGGCCTTTCGAGTTCTTTCACTCCTCCAGTAGTCATGACTCACATCTCTATCAACTGCTTTTAAAGTGCTCATATTATGTTTTTTTGCTTTTTCCCTTTCCTTTATAGTGTTATATATCTTTTATGCTCTAATTTATCCGTATTTTTCAGTCCATCGGGCTTGGCAAAAATTCCAGCAACAACAATCAGGATAAGATTTAATCAAACCCCATGATAATATATAATTTCCCCAATTACCCTTAAAAAGCATACGTCCATTTAACTCTCACTTTTGTTCCCAATGAGCCTCATTTCTAAATAGCCTAAATGGTTATCAACCATTGAGATGTCATTTTAATCAGCTAATAAGGTGTGTAAAGTTGTGTAAATCTCCCACAGTTCTTTATTTATCCCACTTACTGCAGTCCCACGGGTCACACTGATAATGGAGAGTTACACACACACACACACACACACACACACACACACACACAAAAGCCCACTTTATTAAGACAGAATTCAATCCAGAGAAAAAGAGCCTCGAGCAGCACTCGACGAGCAACATGAGTGGACACGGCAAACACACAAGCTTCAACAAAACCCAGCTGATGCGCATGCACACACGCACGCATGCAGGCACACACACACACACACACACACCAACTCAACCACCCTGAATTAGTGACACCAGAGGGGTGTACTATAGCACAGAGCTAGGCTTCCTCTGCCTCAGGTAAAGCCTCAGTCAGAGATAACAGGTAGCATAATAGATATACATAGAACAGTTCTGTCCCTATATCTATGGGTACCATGGTCTTTGTTAAGGCAGTCTTACTCAGGCTCTGTGCACATTCCCATAAAAGAGTGCATTTGGTGTCATTTTGACCAATCGGCTATGAAAAATATGTAAAAAAAAGTATTACAGCAAAAAGGCAACACTGTTGTTCCGAATAAGGCAAGAGAGGAATGCATGGCAGAAAATGACTAATTGTGTAAATACATAATTTAATGCATTTATTTTACCATTCCATGCACTCTCAATGTTTACGTCTAAATATAAAAACTGCACGTTCTACAGCTCTTCCATTTTAAATGTGATGCAGGAGATTTAAACCTTATACTCCAAAATTAGGTCTGACACTGTCCCATAAAAAGCAGTACAGTACCTGGAACTGGGTGCCAGGATTGTTTTTACAGACCAAATAGATCTGTTGGCTTTCTTATGAGGGGCCATCTGGGACAAACGCTCTCATAAACACTACTGAAACGCTTTCACATGCAATACTGAAATGCTCTCATATACACAACTGAAATAGGATTTCACTCCTAATAGTGTATATGAGAGCGTTTCAGTAGTATTTATAAGAGCATTTCAGTTGTGTGGGTGTGTGGTTTCAGTATGGTATGTGGGAGTATAATGTTTCACTAGTGTGTATAAAAGCATTTCACTTCACTGTGTGAGGTAATTGTGAATAATGTCCCAGATGGCCCATCATAAATACAACACGATATTCTCTGTGAGTGAAAGGATACCTGGAAATCACTTTAGAAAGCAACATTGCAAAGTGTCTAAATATATATAATAAATATATATAATAAGCGCGTCTAAATATGACGCCAGTACACGCTAAAGGAGACTTTTGCGTCAGTAACAAATGCCAAAGGCCCCTGACCAAGCGGCGGTTTTTGACGCGCTGGGAGTGAGAATGTGTTGCTAATCTACAGTAAACAGCGGTCGGCAAGCCCCCCAGTTTGGAGAAGTACATTGCTTAACTTCCATGTCGGCACTCCTGTCTGCTTCTCCAAACTGCCATCTACTGTACTGTAGGTACAACCCCACTTTAAAGTATCCAAATGAGTCCTTTCAAACCGTGATCGTGTATTATCAAAGTGGTTGAAGGATGTGTCTTTCATTTTGTTTATTTTAAGGTTTTGTTTCAGAAGTGAACATCGCTAGAGAGGGACCCACTGCTGCACCAAGCAAAACTTTTGATCTTATCGGTTTTATTCACCAAGGACGTCTGTGAGGAGAGGAGCTTGTTCTCATCCTCACAGACTGAGATGTGGAAGATTAGCCCCGATGGCTACATTGAAATTTTGATGTCTGGTAAGGAGAGCTGGGACATTTTCCCTCCGAGCAGAAGATGAAAATTCGAACGATAACAGGACTGGACTTACCAGCGTTTTTAGTTATTTTTCCTCTCTTCTCTTGCCAGTGCAAAACATGACAGACTGGCAGATTGACACTGACATCACTTTGCTGTCCTAGATTTTGAAGACCTGAAAGCTGGAATTATGCCAAAGAGGGGTATCATAGGTAACCTTAGGTCGCAGAGACTCAAGCTTTATTAACAAGAACAAGGTGTAAACACAAAATTGATTTATTATCACCATATAGTTTTGGAAAATAAAAAGCGCCATTCAGAATTGTGTTGCTGCTGTCTTTCTCCATCATGCCTGCAGCAGCAGGATGTGTTACGAGGAAGTATGGCTGCTTGATGATAAGTAAAGGTGCGGCAAAGGGTCAAAATAGTAGCCTAGCTAGATTCTAGTGATTTTAGAACAGCTAAGGGGCGTTGTTAGGCACGACGCAAAGCCGAGTGAAGTGTAAAATAAATTAATAAATGGCGGCATGCGATTAAAAAAAATTGTGTTATGCTCGGCCCTTAATCGCATCGCGATTAACGTGTTAATGCTGACAGCCCTAAAAATAACTACAACTAAAACAAAAATAATTACTCAATTTGGAATTAAAAATGATGACAATAAAATAATGAAATATCAATACATATGATTACAGAAAAAGGTAAGAGACTTAAATAATAAAAAGCCTGGCATTCACCCTTGTATCCCATTCGTAGGAAACAACAAAGCCTACAAAACAACACGAGGTGCGATTTATTTTCGCTCTCCAAATACTGTACAACAACACGTAGGAAAAACGGAAGTATGTGCTTATGAGGGGACATCAACAATATAACTGCAATCAACAAGAAACAACAATGCTGTTCACTCTAAAAGAGGCACGCACAACAGGGGTCCGTTTCAGGAAGGAGGTTTAACAAACTCTGAGTCTAACCCTGATGTCTGAGTTGATTTACCTGGCTCCGTAGCACTATCACTCAGAGTAGACTTTCCCATATCGCACTGCTTCACGTCTGCAAAGACATTTTGGATGATCTGATATTCAGAGTCTCATGGCAGAGTTTATCAGCCGAACTCCAGAGCGCAAATCTACGTTTGGTGTACCAAAATCATCATAAGGTAGAGACACGGTGTCTAATCTCTGGGTCTTTTTCCCAGAACGCTAAACATACACGTTCCACCAAAAAATGTTCCTTCAAAGCCCATTTTGCAGTGGCTTTTCCCCGGTACTTAGTGCTGCCCAAGACGATTGTGATTGGTTTAAAGAAATGCCAATAAGCCAGAGCATGTTTTCCTCCCATCCCAGAATGCTATGTGGAGTAGCCAGACTCTCCTCCAGCGCGCTTTGGAGGAGGGTCTGGCAAAGCGAGACTAGGTGAGCATAAGCCTCAGTAGCTTGCAAACCTCAGTTAAGGCAGTGGTCTGCTCATATGTTACGAGCATCTCCAGCAGCTCAGCTGGTGGCTTGTGAAAGAGGGCATCTGCATAGATGACCTGCAGTTCATTTGTCAGTCTCTGTTCATCAAACAGTGTAGGTCTCAAGTAGCTGAGTGATCTCATGGCTCTGGAATCCTGCAGGCTGGGAGTATGTCTTAAACAATGCATTATCCAGGACATGAAAAAAACTCAGATTCTTCATGTCTTGAAATCGTCGT
Source organism: Sander lucioperca (assembly GCF_008315115.2). Taxonomy (NCBI): domain Eukaryota; kingdom Metazoa; phylum Chordata; class Actinopteri; order Perciformes; family Percidae; genus Sander; species Sander lucioperca. The sequence continues at coordinate 20,731,363 of NC_050184.1, read as the reverse complement.
GTCATAATGCACAATGCCATCAAATAGTTGGAAAAAGAGGCGTCGGTGGAAAACCGCGTAGGCCGTGTCCTGTTGGTCGCCATCCTTACTGACTCCTAGCTCGAATTCCTCCTAGGCCCGACGGCTATGTTTGCGTCGCTGGTTTAGTGCTCCAACAGTCTCCACCGTGTTCTCATTGAATGTTGCGTTACTTCGAGTAGCTCTCAGTGCATTAAGAGTGCTGTTGACTCCTTCATCACATTTACTGATGTCCAAGACTTTGCTCTGGAGTACCTGGAATAGTAGTTCAGTGTGGCCAAAAATGGTTTGAAAAACCTCAAGCATGAAAATGAAATCAAAGTCATTCAATTTCTATTTCAAGGAAGATCGCATCTGGTCTGAGGCATGTGACTGGTGAGATGCTAAGGGATGCCAGGAAAAGCTGTCCTCCTTTGATCGTTTGTAGCATTTTACTGACTACTAGACAGACCACAGACAGGACTGCACCACGCACGCAGTGGCAGAGGGGCGCTGTTTCGCTCTACCAGCTATAAAAGAAAATGATAATGGAATGTTTTGATGAGGAAAATTGCAAAATCAGTAAAAGATACAAAAATATAAAACATAATTTAACATATAAAATAAAATTAATTTTATATTTTAAATTATGTTTTATATTTTTATGGGGAGGCCAGACTTCCTTAGGCCAGAAGTAGGCATTCTTTCATTTTAAATGGTGCCAAAAATATTGGGAAGACATTGTGAGAAATTTAGGTTGCTCTTTAATCCTTTATTAATCCCAAACCTAAACTAAATTATAACTCGTTTGAAAGCCTTGTTCTTAATCTTCAACATCCAACACGGAAAACATTACAGCCAATTATATTCATTGTTATTTACCGAGCTCCAGGTCCGTATTCTGAATTTGTATCTGAATTCTCAGAGTTTTTATCATGTGTAGTCCTTAAGTCAGACAAAGTACTTATTATAGGTGATTTTAATATCCATGTGGACGTTGACAGCAATAGCCTTAGTACTGCTTTCAACTCATTATTAGAGTCAATTGGTTTCAGTCAGTGTGCATAAGGCGCGCTGTTTTAAGCACACACACTGTTTTAACCACACCCTCGACCTTGTGCTGGCATATGGCATTGAAATTGAGGATTTAATAATATTTCCGCAGAATCCTGTATTATCAGACCATTTTTTAATAACTTTCGAATTCTTAATACCCGACTATACGAAATTAGATACAAGCTTCTACACTAGATGCCTATCTGACAGTGCTATAGCTAAATTTAAGGAAGATATTCCAACAACATTTAACTCAATGTCATGCCTTAATATAACAGAGGACCTTTATGTTAACTTTAGTCCCCCCCCAAATTGATACATTTGTAGACGGTGCTATGGCCTGCCTACGGACGACTTTAGACTCTGTTGCTCCCCTCAAAAAGAAGATGATGAAGCAAAGGAAACTAGCACCTTGGTATAACTCCCAAACTTGTAAATTAAATGGTCTGGTAAAAAGTCTGAAAACCTATAGGAAGGCCCTCAGAAATGCCAGATCAGACTATTACTCATCAATAATAGAAGAAAATAAGAACAACCCAAGGTTTCTTTTCAGCACTGTAGCGTTACCCGTGGTTAACACTTCATTACTGGATATGATCAATATGTCGTTATTAACAGGTTATGTACCGTAGTCATTTAAAGTAGCTTCTGAAAAAACCCACCCTCCATCCTGAAGTCCTAGAAAACTATAGACCTATATCTAACGAAACCAGTCAATTAGCTAAACTTCAAGCATCCATTAACACTAGAACGGCCAAGACGGTCATTTTGACCATTTTGAAATTTATATGTGTAATAATTTTGCTGAATAAAAAAATACAATCCTGCTGCTGCCTGACTTTTCCTAAAAGAGTCTGTATTTTAATTTAAAATTGTTTTTATATACATTACACAAAAGGCAAAAAAAATACAGTCACTTTTACCTATTTCGGCCATACACGGTCATATTGACCGCTCGGATTTTCGCGGTATTGTTTTTAATTTTTCGCGCGGTTGAAGATGCATCTTGGTTGCTTAGTAACTACCATAGTCTCTGTCAGAGCAACGTAACTAGCGGTCTCAAGTAACAAGTGTGGGCATCACCGATGGGCCGAAGGCAAAGCCAGAGTCGATAACGTAGGATACTACGGCGTGGATGGACTCAGTTCTGAATCAGAAGGCAAACACCGGGCGCTCGCTCTGTGAAAGGCGCCGTACACGTAGATGGCCGGTGGCTGTTTACATGTTCATATAACTTTATACATCCTCGAACTGGCTGGAATCGTTGCACACATCCTCTCCAAGGAGTGCACCAGCAGTAAAATTGTCCGGAGGAAGAACTGCAAGAAGGAACTTCATGCAGCAACTGGCAGAGGAGCTGAGAGCGGAGTTTATGGAGGAAAAAAGGGCAACGGCGCACGGTCCGAGCAGCGCTGACACCACATCAGACACCAAAACGGAGGCAGTGCCAGGTTAGGTTATAGCTAAATGTTCAAATAAGATACTTATAATTGTTATTTGGCTGTTATGAGTTAAGTTGAATGAATTTCCACACCATATTTTTCGGGATATGAATGTAACCGAGCGTTTCTTAGATTGTATAGACTTACTGTTTAACTCTAAAATGAAGACACGGGCTTCCAATGCCGGAACCAAGACGGCACTGCACGTCTCACTTTAATCTCTTTTTTTTCTGTTCAACACAACCACAAACGTCAGAAAGAACAACCCCTTTCTTCACTTCCCTTTTTCCCTTCAAAATAAAAGCTCTATATTTACTACAACTTCCTCCTAAGCCTCAACAGAGAGGTTACACAATAAAATACCTTACATACCTCCCCTCCTCCGAAAAGAAACGTCCCTGTTTCTAAACAGTAACAGCCACAATATGAAGAACAAGGATATACGGCAAAACGTCATAACCATAGAAAAAAAATAATAATAATAAACAAAGATAAATCCCTACTGTAACAACAGTGCAAACCGCGGTCACCTCACATACAGAGTCAACATGGAAAATTATTAACGATAGGTGACAAAGTCCATGAAACGAACTGGTGGCCTCACAGTCCGTCCAAAGCGAGACATAGTCTGTCGTGGCTCACTGGGGCCCGTATCCTGAATGGTCCCTGCGCCCCCAGCACCCAGCAGCTTCCCAGGTGTGCAGTCTCCATCCTGCAACCCCCCGACCAACAGCAAGGGAGCATGACGAGGAGAGGAAGCTGGGAGGTCAAGAGATGAAGCAGTCGGCACCAGTCCAACAGTGTAGGGTTTAAGCCTATCATAATGAACAACCTGCTCTCGTCCATTGGGGTTTAAAGGACTGCCAATCCGGTAAGTGAGCCCAGGTTCCCCCTGAGAGCCCATGAGAGCCAGGACCCTGTAGGGGCCCCTCCAGTGGGGAGCAAGCTTCCTGCGGTCCTCAGCGGGGTCATGCAGCCACACCAGATCACCCACTGCATATGACTGGTGACGGGCAGCTCTGTCATAATACAGCTTTTGATTCTCATGGGTGTCGGCACCACGCTGCCTGGCATTGGCAAAGGCTGTCTCCAGCCTCCCCACCAGAGAAGTCACAAAGTCAGCATGAGAGGAATGAAGATCTGCGCTTCCTGCCCAAGAGGGCACCAAAACATCCACCGGAACACGAGCCTCCCGCCCATGAGTTAAGTAATAGGGGGTGAAATTGGTGCAGGTGTGAACAGATGTGTTATAGGCAAAAGCCACCTGTTTCAGGTAATCATCCCATTCACCTCCACAGGCGAGCAATAATTTGGCCAGCTGATCTATGAGAGTCCGGTTGAAGCGTTCAACCATGCCATCTGATTTGGGGTTGTAGGGCGTTGTTCGTGTCTTTTTGATCCCCAAAAGTTGACACATTCGCTGCACAATCCCGGCCTCAAACTGCCGACCTTGGTCACTGTGGATGACCTCAGGAATGCCATGCACCAGCACATAATCCTCAAACAAACACTGGGCCACAGATTGTGCTGTCTGATTTGGGAGGGCATACAGGTTCACAAACTTCGTAAAGTAATCCTCCACTACCAAAACATACCTGTTGCCCTTGGTAGTCACTGGTAGTTCAAGAATGTCAGTGGCCACTCTTTGGAATGGCCGAGTCGACTGGAGACCCCCCATTGGTGCTCGGTGCTTAGGCACAGGGGCCCTGCGGGTCTGGCATGGAACGCACTGTTCACACCACTGTCGAATGTCTTTCAGCATTGAAGGCCAGTAACAGGTTTGCCTTGCCCGCTCCCACACTCGTTCCACAGAGAAATGTGCTGCCACAGGACCCCCGTGAAGATGTCGCAGCACCTCAGGGATGAGTGGGGGAGGCACAACCACTTGACACTGAGAATCCCCTGTGAGGGATGAAGTCACAGTTCGGCAGAGCAGTCCATTCACAACTGAGAGGCGAGGATATTCCGTCCATAATTTTCGGAGCCATCGAGAGCTGCCTCTGAGATGCCCCCGAGGCGGTCGAGCCCTCCTCACAGTAATCCAGTCCAACACTGCCCCAATATCTGCGTCGGCCTGCTGCAGTTCTCTCATGCCCATCCCATCATGTGACAGAGCATGCATGACAGACAGGCCATCTGCGTCACCGTCCCTTCCCACAGGCTGCTCCCCTGTGAGAAGATCAGAGGGAACCAGGACAGTTGAGGACATGGAGTCCGTGTCGGGCACACTTAGCTCTTTGTCCGACCCTATGGCATTCACCTGACAGGCAGCTGCTGAAAAGGTATCATTTTCCGTACAAAACTCAGGGTCTGGAGGCCGCCGGGAGAGCGCATCGGCATTAGTGTGCTTTAGTCCATCTTTGTGTTTTATGACCCAGTTAAATGGATCTAGTTCCAGTATCCACCTCGCTCTTTTCCCTGTGGGGTCTTTGTCAATAGACATGCCACGAAGGCCAAGAAGCGGCTTATGATCGGTGATTATGGTGAATGCGGCCGATCCAATGTAATGTCTGAATTGGCGTACAGCCCACAGTATGGCCCATAGTTCCCTGTCAAATGTGGACCAACGCCTTTCAGTGGGTGAGAGAGACTGACTGGCATACACCACCACTCTCTCCAATCCTTCTCGGTCTTGAGCCAGCACAGCCCCCACTGCTTCAGAGGAGGCGTCAGTATAAACTTTGAAGGGGACATTGAAGTCAGGCATGGTGACAACCGGGGCAGATGAGAGCACCCCTTTCAGGTACTCAAAAGCCGCATCACAGTCAGAAGTCCAGTGGAAAAGTATGTCTTTGCAGGTAAGGCGGTGTAGGGGTGCTGCATGTTGGGCAAAGCTCTTAACAAAACGTCTATAGTAGGAACAGAGGCCCAAAAACGCCCTCACCTCAGTGGGGTTTCGTGGTGTAGGCCAGGTCCTGACCTTGGAAGTGTTACGAGGGTCTGGCTGCAGGCCATGACGAGACACAATGTGCCCCAGGAAAACTACATGGTCTCGAGCCAGGTGACATTTTTTTGGATTAAGCTTGAGGCCCGCCGCCTGAATCCTGGAGAAAACTTCACGCAAACTGGAGAGGTGCTGCTCAAAGGTGGGGCTGTATATCAGCACGTCATCAAGGTACACCATACACACCTGCCATGGGAGCCCTCTAAGTACCAGCTCCATCATGCGCTGGAACGTAGCAGGTGAGTTGGTGAGGCCCATAGGCATTGATCGCCACTGAGACCCCTGCCAGTCGTGAAGGCTGTCTTTTCCTTGTCCTCTTCAGCGACCTCAACCTGCCAGTAGCCATTTGAGAAATCTAAGGTGCTAAACCAGAGGGAGCCCGCTAATGCATCTAAGGTATCATCCACCCTCGGGAGTGGATGAGAGTTTTTTACCGTTATACTGTTCAAGCGACGATAGTCGATGCAAAACCTCCACTCACCATTTTTCTTCTTTACAAGGACGACTGGCGAGGCCCAGGGGCTGCAGCTCTCCTCAATCACCCCATCAGCTAATAGGGCGGTCACTTGTCTGTCTATCTCTTCCCTCTTTTCTGGCGAGGTCCGGTAGGCACGCTGTCGCAGAGGAGGGTGATCACTCGTTTTGATGTGATGTTTGATAAGCTTGCACTTGCCAATCACTCCCGCGGACGTGCTGAATATCTCCTTATGCTCTTCCAGCAATGCATTCAGCCGTGCTTTCTGCTGCTGACTGGCCGGGGACTCCTGCAGCGACAGAAGCGGCCCAGTGGCTGAAATAGCAGAAATTGTATCATCTGGTGTCTGCGGGAGTGACACAAGCTCCGACTCATCCACAGAAAAAAACTCTCCCAGGTGCATGCCCTCTCTCAATATGATGTCCTGATTAATAGGATTCAACACACGAGCTGTAGTAATCCCGTTCCTTACTGATGTCACTGTGTGAGCCACAACACATTCACTTTTATTCTGGGGATTAGGCTCTAGGTAGCCCACAAAGTCAGGGGGCTGGCCTGGGCCAACTGAGGAGACATTTACAGGCACCAGCATCTCGCTGAGTGGGGGCAAGGTCATGGCAGTGGCAATGGAAACATTACAACATTCAGGAATCAAGTCTTTGCTGCTTAACAGTGGAATGATAGTGTCCCATAACAACAGCCTGCCACGAGCAAAATCCAAGAGTGCATGGTTGGCTATAAGAAAGTCCAGGCCCAACAGCGCTGCTTGTGTAGACCCCCTAAGTACATGGAACACATGTTGCCAGGATTCGTTACCTAGGTGTAGAGTGGCTGTTATGGTGCCCAGCGTGTCCAGCATCTGACCATTCACAGCACGCGCAGCAATAAAATCAGCATTGAGGGGACGCTTGCGAAGAGCTGGAACTGACATGCGAAAGTCTGCACTGATGTAGGAATATGTCGAGCCTGAATCCACCAGTATGTTCATTTCAGTCCCTTCGACGTTGCCCCTCACATATGAGGTACGCTGCAGTCCTGGTGTGTCTTTAATACGTACATTACAGGTGGGAGAGATAAGTTTTTCTTCCACCAGGTGGCCCATGGGTTCTGTAGCTGATGTTTGGGCCGCAACATCAGCTACAATTCTTTTCCCGACTGGCTGGCTGGGTATTCCCCCTTGGGGGAGAGGAAACGCACTCCACGCCTCCTCTGTGTGTCATCATTAAATGGGGGCTTGGCAGGTCTCCAGTCGCGGCCATTTGGGGAGGGGGCTCGGTCACCGCAGGACACCTGATAATCCCCTTTCTCCCCGGGACTCCTCTCTGCTCCACGTTCACGCCAGCCACGGTTAGGGGAACACCCTCTCTGTTCACTCTGTGAGCCACGTGACTGACAGCCCTGTCCCCCACAGTCACACTGACATCGATACACACGCCCCTGGGGAGGGGCTTTCCATTCCTTCTTCCAGCCATTGGATCTAAGTAGATTATTTTCCTCTGCCATTCGTCTCATTTCAATTCTCATTTCTTTCATGTCCCCTGTAAGCCGGTCCATAGCTCGATACAAGCCTCCATCGGATATGGAGTGCACCGTCGCTGCTGTGCTATTCCCAGTAGGGGCTTGGCGTGCATAAGTGTTAGTATAGTCCATCCTCAATGTCTCTCTGGCTATCTCACATCGGCCGGCGATGGTCAGGGCTTCATCCAAATCAGTAGCCCCCTGCTCGTGACATTTAGCTCTCAGGGCTGGGTCGAGTCCGGCCAAAAATCTGCGGAACTTCTCCTCTTTCTGAGCTATTTCACCATAGCCTGGGAATGCTTCATGCACTAGCTTGCTGATATCCGCTGCACAAACTTCCAAACTCTCACCTGGAGCACGGAGGCGCGCAGAGAGGTTCGCTCTGAAACAGTCCAGAAAATGTCTTTGTCCAAACGCCTCTTGTAATTTATCCTTGACTGCAGAGTAGTCTGCCTGTACGACTGCTGGCAGGCTATCCCACAGGAGAAACGCAGCCTTTGTGAGCTGTGTTGGTAAAATCCTAGCCAGTTCATAGTCATGGTCACGTTCGGTGCCTCCTACCAGCGCCTTCACAGCCACTTCATACTGCCGGGCCCAACAGGGAAAACTTTCATTCACCTCTCCAGCGAAGTGTGGCGGGAGTTCAATCCTGACGTTGTTTGAGAAGGGCCCGTTCCCACGACGCTGTTGGCAGTCCAGTGGGTCTCCTTCAAACTTCCACATGGTGTCGTTTCCTTCTCTTATTACCCTCTCTAACTTTAACTAAAACGAGGAAAGTTCCGAGGCACAACGAGCGGAACTAATACTCGTGCTACTATACACTGTAAAAGCTAAGCTAGCGCGGAGTTAGCAGTAGCTAACGCTAGCTAGTACACTCACGATAGGTCTCAATGAAAAAAAAAAAACAACATCCCACCGCTGCCACCAATGTAACCGAGCGTTTCTTAGATTGTATAGACTCACTGTTTAACTCTAAAATGAAGACACGGGCTTCCAATGCCGGAACCAAGACGGCACTGCACGTCTCACTTTAATCTCTTTTTTTTCTGTTCAACACAACCACAAACGTCAGAAAGAACAACCCCTTTCTTCACTTCCCTTTTTCCCTTCAAAATAAAAGCTCTATATTTACTACAACTTCCTCCTAAGCCTCAACAGAGAGGTTACACAATAAAATACCTTACATGAATGTATGAAATAATTACGGTTTACTATGATATGAATAATTGAAACACGTATTACTACTCAAATGTATAACTCGTAAAAATTTACATTTCGGTGTTATTACGTTTTTCTAACGATATCCTAACAATACATAATACAATATCGCAATTAGGTATTTATCATGAGAGATTATAGAGTATTGTGACTATTATTGCCACTGTTCATCACATCCCCAACTTGTATATAATATAATATAGTTATGACTTGATACTATAAATAAAATTTAATTGAAATTAAATCTTTAAAACTGGAATTTTGATATAAAACGATTGATCATTCAGTCCCTGGTTTAAGTGAGCTTGAGGAAGATATATTCACCAGTATAAAATCAACTAACCGTTACTGTCTTGAAGGTGACAATTAGATTCAGTCTCACGGTTATTAACTGATCACAGCTGTGACTCTGCCAATCACCTTTCTCTCTCAATCTGTCTTGTTTGAGACATTTGTCTCGTTTGCTACCCCCTTTCTTTCTCCTGTCTCTGAACAAGGACACACACACTCTTGTCTATTCTTATCTTTGTTTGCCAGATAACCGTCTTCTATGTGGTGAAATTGTAGGACAAGAGGACAACACAAGGCTATTCAGGAATCGGTAAGATGCGGAAAAATGCAGCGAAACTCAAGTGTTAGTCACTTTAATCAGATCAAAGTGAAACATGACGAAAGTGTCTTTCAGTACTTTAAGATTTAGAAAAAAAGCTGTGTCCCTAAGAGGCAGAAGCACTGTTAATACAGAGCGGGGTTCTTTTCAGACAAACAACATCCTGCTACAGAGCAACAATGGTCTGACGGTCTGCAAGCAAACTAAAGGCTAATGAATGCTCCGGAGACGTCAGACGGGCCTTTGTCAAGGACCATTGCTTTCGGATGACTTGACGCTCAATAAAAGCATCCACCGTCAAAACATGGCCATTATTACTCCAGACTTATTATTGAGATTCTACAAAAGGTCCAAACTATTTCAAGGTAAAATTCCTGCAAACAACATGCAGGTTAGCTCATAAAATAGAGCTTGTCGGAGGCAAAGACTAATAAGAATGTGAGCACAATTTTGCTAGATGGCCAATGGTCTATCTTAAAACAATCGAAACAGGCTTTGGAGCAGAAAACACAATTAGTGGTTCAATAATCCATCTAGAAAAGTCCACTGGTCACAATATAAATCAAATCCTCCATTTCTATTTTCTTTTTTCCAAGTGTAATAGAACAAACCGTTCTGGGAAATTGGTAGGAAAAAGGTATTTTATGGTGATGATATCAGCAGTACGCCAGCAGCTTTGATTTACTCTAAGCACAGAACATACCTCAGTTTTCTAATGAGGCCCGCTGCTAATTTATGAATGTGCTTAATGACAATATATTGATTACGGATGCATTTAGATGCTCACAATCTGAAGTAGGAAAAAGGCCATCAATAAATGTGTCCACTACAGCGAGGTTGTTGGAGTTGGCCTTTTCCAAATGTGCAGAGGTGTGGGAGTGTCACTTCAAAATGGTGTCTCCATTTTGTTCCCCATGCTGCTAGTGTAACAGGTGGGATCTCATGTGATATGGAAAGAAACCACAGGCCAGTATTTCCGGTTGAGTCGTTTTATTCTGGTAATAGACAAACAGTGCGGTCATGGGACTGTTCTTGAAAATGTATCCATGACATGCTCACATGGGCTAGTTAAACTGGGAGGCATATAACTAACAATATTAATTACAGCACCAATATTTACCTGGTCAACACATTCTCAGAATGGGTTCCTCTGATGTACTTCAAAAATGTATGCACACCAAAACGTAAGATATCATACAAAACTAGGAGACCGCCGGCTACAGTGGCTGGCTACGAGCTCTATGACGCAGAGCGGCAGTTGCTAGTTGTTTAAGCTGCTACAGAGCTTTGTGACACCGGCTACAGACCTCCGTCACAGCTCGGCCATATCAGCTGCAGTTAAAATGGACAAACGACCACCAAAGCGCGAGGGACGTACAGAGAAATTACGGGAGAAAAAGATTAAGAATCTACAGGAGGATTCCTCAAAATGTGCCAAATTTTCTGACATGTTTGGGGCTGTAGTAGCTGCTTCAACATCAGCATTACCTGAAGTAGAGGAGGATGAGAGGTGGCTGGCTATACAGAGAAGCAGAAACAACATCATGACAGGGAAGAAGCCGAGGAGGAGGAGAGTGACCATGACAGGGCCATGGGAGCGAGTGAGGAAAAGATGGAAGAGAGAGTAGATGACGATGTGGTAAGGAGTAGGCAAATTAACAGGGACTCTGAGAAAGGGACGGAGGCTGTGTGTGTGTGTGTGTGTGTGTGTGTGTGTGTGTGTGTGTGTGTGTGTGTGCCTCACATCATAACGACAACAAGCAGTTTGGCTGTAATATTATATTGGCTGTCAGGTAACCTAACTGCTTAAGCTTACATTAAAAATGCTAGCGGTTGGCCTGTTGGGTAGCTGAAAAGTCTGTGTGATCTATAAAATCAGTGTTGATATAAGCATCAGTGTTGCTTGAATTGCTTAATTAGCCCTTTTCCAGGGCATATACTACTCTCAGCTTTATTGTAGCTTTTGGGAAGGGTTATGGTTATGGTTATTGTATTCAGCAGACACTTTTGTCCAAAGCGACAAAATATGAATCTTACAATAGTTAAAATTAACAGTAAACTAGTAATAGTAATAATAACAACAATGGCAATACAATATCAAATATCAATAATAATAAAAAATACCATAAAAATACCATAAATATACAAATCATAACTTTAAGAATGAATTCATTATTTAAGTGTAAGATCAACAGATAAGTCTTGAGACCCCTCTTGAAGGATCCAAAACAATCACATGAACGCAGAACACTAGGCAACTTTATCATAGAATGCACGCATATTTTAAGAGGACTGTCTGCAGGGAATGTGTCTGACCAATCACGGTGGGTGTGGGCCGCCTGGGCCAAAAATGCCAGGGCCAATTTTTAGTCCCAGTACAGCCCTGGCTGAAGGATAATTTCACCCTAGTCTATAGCCAGGGCGTTTAATTTCCGGGATTGCTCCGGTGCCGCTGGAAGTTCCACCTTCCTCTTTCTTTGTGTTGGCGTTCTAAACTCTGGTGGATTTATGAGGACTATGGTTAACTGCTCCTCAGATCTCTGCAGGGTAAATCCAGACAGCTAGATAGACTATCTGTCCAATCGGAGTTTTCTGTGGCACGACTAAAACAACTTTTGAACGTGCACATGTTCCACCAAAACAAGTTCCTTCCCGAGGCTATATCTTGCAGATGCACTGTTGCTCAGTCCGGCGCTTAGCATCGCCCAAGACGAGTGTGATTGTTTTTAAGAAATGCCAATAAACCAGAGCACGTTGTTCTCCCATCCCGGAATGCTAGCCAGACCCTCCTCCCCAGCGCTGTGGAGACTAATTTTACCCAAACAGACCCTAACAGAGAGAGAATACCAGTTCTGCCAGCAGTTTGACGTGCCACCAATTAACAAGCAGCTGCAGTCCAACGGAGAACCGAAACATGTCCTTCTCAGTTCACACTCAGCATCTCGCCTCCAAAAGCACATTCTTCTCTTGTGATGTGTATGATGCACCACATGATCAGCTCTTAGACACGTAGACTCACAAAGCCAGGATTATCATTTGGACCCTCAGTTACTAGAAACGGACAGAGCCATGAAGGCCTTCTTGACACGGACACATGAAGACCTTTCCTTCTTGTGATTCACACACACACACACACACACACACACACACACACACACACACACACCGTCATGCATAGAGAAGGTGCAACGCTGCCCTCATTTTCTTGAAAAGAGAGTCACGAACTGAGATCTGAGGACTTTACAGAGAGAAGGAGTGCACCCTGGGATAAGATGTTCATTAGAGCCTCACCTGCAATTCTGTCACACTTTCTGCCACTGTCAGCAGCACACACACACACACACACACACACACACACACACACACACACACACACACTCGGCCGCCTGTAAATAATGAATGATTTTTTTCTATAAAACCTGGAAGCGTGCTTGGTCAGCGGCATCTCCTCATTTGACAGCCTTGTCACTGCTGCTGCTGGCCAGCCGGCCTCGTGATTGCTGACTGCTGTCCCCTGGCAAATAGTGTGCATTATCACGAAACCTTTCAACTCCGGCGGGCATTACGGCCAAATCTTTATTTAGGCATGCAGGCCTAGGGGCCTGAGCCAGGCTGTTGATGAAGAGCTGGCAGCTGCAGGGGAACACACCTGTAACCTTTGTGTTGCAGGGTAATATCTGGAGCCATTAAAGCACCCTCTCACCTCACCTCTTCACTTTTAACCACCTCTCTCTCTCTCTTTCTCTGCGCCTTAGCAGTAGTAGCCCCCAAACTCTGGAATAAGTGGCCTCTACAGGCTGGCCCCTAAACTGCCTGTTCTTAAATCCCATATTTTGGCTTCACTTTTGTTCCATGGGAGGAAGTGGAGATGCGCCTCCATCTTTATATACAGGCTACGGCCAAGACAGGCAGCAGCACAATTGCAGTTTTTGGAAATCTTTTTAGTGATGTAAAAGTTTTGGAAAAATGCCAGCAAAAGGTTTTCAAGTTTTCTTCAGAAACTTTCACTGCAGTTTAACTTTTTATTTATTTATTTATGCATGTATTCGTGATTGCACCAGGTAAGGTAGGGTTGTCTTAATTGGATGCGGTTACTGCCATGCTCGGCTTGATGCTCCTAATTTGACACTGTAGGGGTTGATTTACCAAGTCAGATGAGTCAAGCAAAGTCAGAAAAACATTGTGATAATTTACTTTGGGACACTCACTGAAGTTTTTTGCCGGCACAATTACATGTTGGTTCATTTATTTTAGGGTGTTGTTATGCAAGACTGCAAGATATGAAAGAAGGGAATGGAAATTTATACAAATGAGAGCCGAACGTGATTGTCATCGCCGACTGGAAAGCGCAGAAGGTTTTGCATCAGTGATTGAGGATCTGGGAGAGGCGGCGGAGAACATTTGCACCACTGTTGTCAGCATGCCAGCAGATTTTAATTTTAGGAGGCATCAGTGTGAGAGAGGATGTTTGACAATAAGAGGAAGCAGGAGGAAAATGTCGGGCTACGGGCTTTTAATTTATGCAATACTGGAGTTATTAAAAATGTTTAAAGGTCCCATGACATGGTGCTCTTTGTTGGCTTTTATATAGACCTTAGTGGTCCCCTAATACTGTATCTGAAGTCTCTTTCCCGAAATTCAGCCTTGGTGCAGAATTACAGCCACTAGAGCCAGTCCCACAATGAGCTTTCCTTAGGATGTGCCATTTCTGTGTCTGTAGCTATTGAGGAGGAGAGGGGGGGGGGGGGGGCAAGGTGGAGAGTGGGGGTGTGGCCTTGACCAACTGCCACTTTGCTCGTTTGAAAGCCATGATGTCTCTCTCTCATGGGTGGGCCAAATTCTCTGGGCGGGCAAAGCAGAGAAAGGGGAGGTAACCTTCCAAGATTCCAGATGGGCCCATCTGAGCTTTCATTTTCTCAAAGGCAGAGCAGGATACCCAGGGCTCGGTTTACACCTATCACCATTTCTAGCCACTGGGGGACCATAGGCAGGCTGGGGGAACGCATATCAATGTTAAAAAAACTCATAAAGTGAAATTTTCATGCCATGGGACCTTTAAAGTTCTTTTTGACTGCGGTGGCAAAGGCATGTCTAGAGGTGGCCACAATGGCTGGGTAATGTGGGTAAATTTAATTTTACATGCTTTAATATTCTAGTAATTATAGGTAAAAACATACATTCCTAAAATTTTATGTCGCACACTTGAACTTGCTCCATGGCACACCGGTTGAGAAATACTGGTCTTATAGCTAGTTAACCACTTAAGCCCTATTTTCCACCAGGCGCATGCAATCGCAGCCATTCAAGTCGATGCTTGATATTCCACCAGCCGCGCCATGGCGCGTCCCAGAAGCATGAGGGAAGAAAAGATAAGCACCAGGTCTATTTTCAGTATTTTCAGTGGCGTTCGGACAGCCGGGCAGGAAGTGAAACAGCGAGAGCATCCAGTCAATTTACCAAACACACACACCACAGACGAGAGATTCATCCTGGAGGTGGAAAAACATAATAGACACCATAGATCTTTTTATCAGGACAACACCAGAAAAGAGAAGGCATGGAGCTTAATTGCAGGAGTGCTTGAAGTGGAAGGTAGATACTAGCTTAATAGACATGTGATTGTTCTGTAAAGTACTTGTAGAGGCAATAAAATCTGCGGGTTGGGCAGCAAGACACTCCACTTCTGAGACGCCCGGTGTGTGTGGTGTGGACGGAACAAAACCGGAACGAAGCACAGACGTGCCCGGTAGAGAATGGGGGTTAGCCTAATAGCCCCCTATCCCTATCCCCTAGAAAACGCCTAAACTAGCATAAACTTATGAATCAGGAATAGCTCCTCAAGCATAAGGCCTATATTCATTTAACTTGTCTCATTTAATAGGCAAGAAGCTAAGGAATATGAATCCATTGTAACTAAACACCATAAATAGCGTTTGCGGTATTGTTCCACTAAGATGTGTTCAGCCATGTTTAAGCCTGGTCAAACCTTAGTGAGCTTTAACATAGCATTTCTTATTTTACTCTGACCTTAAACTCATTCATCCCCTGTGGTCCTGCTTGGCACCCTGCTACGCCCTGCTATAGCCTGATACGCCCTGCTACACCCTGATACGCCCTGCAGTGCCCTGCTACGCCATGAACTGCTACAACTACTATTTCTACTCATAGTTCCATTATCTTTATTGTGACTATAATTGCCACTGTTCATCACACCCCCAACCTGCACCGTCGAACACCAGCCCACCAAGAGCCTGGGTCTGTCTGAGGTTTCCCCCTAAAAGGAAATTTTTCCTCGCCACTGTTGCACTAAATGCTTGCTCTTGGGGGAATTACTAAAATTGTTGGGTCTTTGTAAATTATAGAGTGTGGTCGAGACCTACTCTATCTGTAAAGTGTCTTGAGATAACTATTTTTATGATTTGATACTATAATGAAAACTGAATTGAATTGTTTTAAATATATCCGTCACATAATTAGTTCTAAATGTGCTTGGATGGTTGGACACAGGGGTGGGGCTGTACAATGCACAAAAGAAGACAAACAAAAAATCTATTGATTCTACTGGGACTTTTTGGTTTCTGTACAACAAGCTGCCCTACTGTCTTTGTGCAAATATTTCATGAAGTCTGTCCAAACCGTACTCTCCTGTCTGAGTCCACATTCCCTCTAAGCCATCATAGTACTTATCATAACACTATTGTCCTGAGGGCACGGGTGTAACCATGTGTGAGATGAGTTTGGATAGGGTTTGATGGTGCTCCGTGTCTCCATGGATAAATCCAAAGCCCATCCAATTACAGGAGAGGGACAGACCAATGACCTGTGGCCTGTTTATCGGCTGCTAATCAGGATACGTACAGGATAAGTCGAGATAATCGACAAAACTGTCAAAGGTTTTTGCACCAAGTCCTTTTTGTGGTTAGTTACTGTATGTAACAATTCAGACTTAAAAAAGGGACCCGTGGGTGCTATTTTAAACATGACGGTCAGTTTAAACCAGATATCGTTCTACAATGTTGGTGAACTGAGGAGACACTATAGCGGAGATAAGTGGTAGCCAGCGGTTTTTAACCTAATTAAAAGCACATTTCCCTTGAACTTGCATGGAATCAACTCACATGGGTAGTTTATTTGTTTCATCACGAGATAGTGAAAGATTAAGCTCCATCTGCTCCCTCTACCTGTTTCATGCCATAAAGCATCGAGTGGATTTCCTTGTGGAAACATGACGGAAAAGACACATGAAGCTGAAGTGCAACTTTCCATATTACTGTAGATGTTGAGTCTACAGTTCTTATTCTGGTATAACAAGAACATTCTGGACTGCCGATGGAAAATGTAACAAATAACAGCAACACAGGTGTCACTATAAAACGGAGATGTTCCCGTTCTTGAACTTATTACTTGTCCTGAAGAATCCAGAGTACAAAGTGCTCGCTGACATTGTGTCTGTGGCCAAAATAAAAAATGATTGATACCTGATGACTGAGGTATATGATGCAGCCAGGTGTATACCAGGCGACCAATCACAACGCCTGTTCTAGATGGATTTTGAATTATACCAATACCTGTTTTCTGAATGGTTTTGTTTTGAAAGAAAAAACAACAGATAGAGCTAGAGTCGGTCGAGACCAACTAGAATATTTGGCGAGTCCAATGGCCGAGTCCGAGACAAAATCCAAATATCAACGAGTCGAAGACAAGTCTGAGGCAATAGAAAAACATCTCAAGTCTGGACTCGAGTCAGAGTAAATGACATTTAACCATGTATCCAGCTAATTTAAATAGCTGACATTACTGTATTGTGTGAACAGTTAACTTAAAGTGCTCATATTATGCTCATTGTAAGGTTCATAATTGTATTTAGAGGTTATATCAGAATAGGTTTAATTCAATTCAATTCAATTTTATTTATAGTATCAAATCATAACAAGAGTTATCTCAAGACACTTTACAGATAAAATAGGTCTAGACCACACTCTATAATTTACAAAGACCCAACAATTCCAGTAATTCCCCCAAGAGCAAGCATTTAGTGCGTGGTGAGGAAAAACTCCCTTTTAGGGAGAAACCTCGGACAGACCCAGGCTCTTCTTGACGGTGCCGGTTGGGGTTGTGATGAACAGTGGCAATAATAGTCACAATAAAGATAATGGAACTATGACTAGAAATAGTAGTTGTAGTAGTTCATGGCGTAGACGGGCACTGCAGGGCATTACAGGGTGTAGCAGGGCGTAGCAGGGTGTAGCAGTGCATAGCAGGACGTAGCAGGGCACTGCAGAGCGTAGCAGGGCATAGCAGGGCACGGAGCATGACCATGGCGACAGC
Source organism: Sander lucioperca (assembly GCF_008315115.2). NCBI lineage: Eukaryota > Metazoa > Chordata > Actinopteri > Perciformes > Percidae > Sander > Sander lucioperca. Next base: position 20,713,775 of record NC_050184.1, on the reverse strand, counting down.
TTCAACCATGATTTAGGTGCCATCCTAATCCAAGGAAAACTACTACCGCTACATGTTAGAGATATAAAATATGAAACGCATGTAGTTTATACCACATGATGTTTTGCTAAAGGTGCCCTGCCACACACAAAACCGTTTTTACTTGCATTTTTTAAAATATGTTAGGTCCATATGTGTGTTTGTGTTATGTCGTGAATGTGAAAATTAACTGCTACCTCCTCTGTCAGCTCTAGCCACTGAAAAGAAATAAGCGGAGAAATCAGGCCAATTACAAAAGCTGGTCAGTCTGACGTTGTGTTGCCTGAGCTCATTACTATTCATGAGCTCGCCTAGTTGCACTGGGTAAAGGATGCTGATAGCCAGGCTCTCATTGGCTAGCTGTTAGCCAATCAGAGTCAAGCAGCTTAGCTCATTGACTATTAATGAGAACTGGCACAAATTGAACTGAGTCTTCTTGCAGGCTTTCTATACCACGCTAGAATGGCTTGAAACAAGGTAACCAAGGCAATTTTTCCACAAGAAATGTTACAGAGTCCATGGTAGAACTTCAGACATTACAACAAAGTAATGAAATACGTATGGCAGGGCACCTAAATTAAACTAGCCAACAATATAACGGCCTACAAGTACAGCAGACATGATGATTAAACCATTAAACACAGAATGTTTTGACCCCTTTTTGAAGCTTTCAATGCTTTATCGTTTCCAGTTTCTAAAATGTGAGGATTTTTCAGCATTACGTACTTTTACTTTTTTTCTGATGATACTGACATACTTTTACTTAAGTAACATTTTCAATGCATGACTTTGCTGCCAATGAGAGACTGAATATATATTTATATATCAGATGGGGGTAAGGACACACTACAGCAGAGATAATATAGGTCCATTTCAGCTTTTGAACAAATGTCCAACAAATGTCCAACGCTGTTGTCTCAGTCTGGCCTTTGCTGTAACAGTCTATCAGAAAGTCTGCCTCTCCACTTTTCACCCACCTCATTTTTCATCCTCTTCAGCTAAACCCTGCAGGACTGTGAATCATCAATTCCCTCTCCTGAAGGGACACAGGTTGAGTCTCCATTCATCACCTCTCTGTCCTCTCACATCTTTATCCAGTCCTTCCCTCCGCCCTCTCTCCCTCCATGTTTCCCCACCTCTGCCTCCTGTCTCCTCAAATGTAATCTCTCTCTCTCTCCATCTTCATTTCTTCTCCTCCTTTTAAACCTTTTCCTCACTTATTGTTTTTCCTTCCTCCTGCCATTCCACAGAATCAGAATCACAAAAGGGTTTATTGCCATAATAAGTTACACTTATGTGGAATTTGCCTTAGTGAATGGTGCATACATAAACAAACACGTTTTGTTTTCTACTTCACCTTTTCCTCTTTCCGTCTATCTTTATCTCTCCATCCCTATTCCACCATGTTATTCTTACTTAATCTCCATCTTTTCCATTTATTCCACCAAAATTCCTCTTTTTCTTTTATCCCATTTACTGAGAGAAAGTAAACAATTCGGAATTTGCAAACTGTCTGCACCAAGCTACTTCACATGGCCAAAATGCCTTCTCCACTTGCAAATGAAAGTCTTTAACTCATCTGTGTGAGAAACTTTGCAGCTCCTTTTGCTAATATTCTACGGAGCAGATCCTAGTCTATATTGACGACAATTCATTTAGGGGATTGATCCGTTGCCGTCTAAAATTCTGCCAGATGTCCCTCATTTTCGGCCGGATGTCCGTTACCTTCCTCTTTCTTTGTCTTGACGTCCTAACCTCCGGTGGATTTATGAGGACTATGGTTAACAGCTCCTCAGATCTCTGCAGGGTAAATCCATACAGCTAGCTAGACCATCTGTCCAAACCAGAGCACATTTTTCTCCCATCCCGGAATGCTGTGTGGACTAGCCAGACCTTCCTCTGCAGCGCTGTAGAGGAACAACTGTACAAGTTGGCTGTATTGTTTGTGTCCCCTTCAGGAAATGCTCTTGAGAGATTTTATGTTTATTGTCCCTTTTTGTAGGAACAGCTCGCACATCCAAACAAATTCTCCTGTGCAGGTGCCTTGGACAATAACATAAACTACGAACAATGGAAAAAATGCCGCACTCTGCTCCTGCTATAGCATACCCTTGTTTATTGTCCCCCCAAATGTTTTTTTTTTCAAAGATTATTTTTTGGGCATTCTAGGCCTTTAATCAACAGACCAGCTGAAGACATGAAAGGGGAGAGAGAGAGGGAACAACACACAGCAAAGGGCCGCAGGTTGGAATCAAACCCAGGCCCGCTGCGACGAGGAGTAAACCTCTACATATGGGCGCCCGCTCTACCATCTGAGCTATCTGGGCGCTCAATCCCCCCCCAACTGTTAGATGAAATTTACGCCCCTGATGCAAACCCATTGTTCTTTTTTCTTTCATTTCAAATTCTAATCTTCTTTTCCATTCTAAATCACATTGAAAATGTCTTAAACCATATGATCTTACTGTCCTTCCTCCTCTATTCTATTCCTTGTTCCTTTCTCTTTCTGCTGAGCAGCACCCCCCCCACCCCACCCGACACTCAAAACAAGAAGTACCAAATTAAGGAGTGTGACCCTGCACATACCAGTCCATTCGTGCTCTCTCTCCATTTCATCTTTCTCCGTCTCTCCTTCCCCCACCTGTTCACTTCTCCTTCCTCCCACTTGTTGTGACAAAAACACAAGCAAATTAAGAAAACATCTTCATTAAGTTGACAACACATGCGCAGCATTTAGCAAACATGCTGCAAATACACACAAGTCAAGCAAAAACACAAACACGTTGCAAATACAGAGACGATGCAAAATGAAAATCACACAAACCCTGAACAAATGCAACAGAAAAACGCTGCATCTAGTTTCGATGCGGGGTGTGGGAAAATATTCTAACCTGACGCTCCAGATGGTTGGGTGAACTATCTGTCTCATGTCCGCCACTGTTGTTTTGAACACACAGTCGCGGCCATCACACACACCTAAACCAAGCCCGTAGCTGCCAGTAGTTCCTCACTGGACACTGATTGGTCCGGACCGCTGCTGTTCGGACACAAACACATTACTTGAAGCCCGGCAAGATCGAGTTTCATGTGATGTATAGTCTACATCCACGATGTTCCACACTTCCGGGATTGCTCTGTTGCCGAAGGAAATTCTGCTGGATTTCACTCTTTATCTTCCTCTTTCTTTGTGTTGGCGTTCTAAACTCCGGTAAAACTACTTTTGAACGTATACATGTTCCACCAAAACAAGTTCCTTCCCGAGGCTATTTAGCAGCGGCACCGTGGCTCCGTCCGGCGCTTAGCACCGCCCAAGACGATTGTGATTGGTTTAAAGAAATGCCAATAAACCAGAGCAGTTTTTCTCCCATGCTGTGTGGACTAGCCAGACCTTCCTCCCAGTGCTGTGGAGTGTGGGAATTTGTCCGAAATAAGGCCCTAAGGCCTGTCAAATCTGACTCAAATTAATTAATTCCCAAGCCTTCTTTCATCGGACTTAAGTTTACCAGAACGCAAGGATCAATCTGAGAAGAAGAGTTCAGTTAAGCAAAGTTTACTGAGTCCAGCATAAGAGTTACAACACAGCTGTGGGTTCACAAACAGAGACTAAGTTTCCCTAGCGACAGACATAAAGTCAGAGCCCAGTCCACCAAGTTGTCCTCTGAAATGAGCGCCGATCTATTCTCTCCCTCAAGCTTTTATCCTATCCTCACAGGGGGTGTCTTATCTTCACAAAGAGACACACCAAGGTCGGGGCCTCTGTTCTCTTAACTTTAACTGTCTTTCCTGTTTTTCTGCTTATCTGTCTGGTACACAATGCACTCTTATGCCATAAAAGGCTTAAAGCAGCCATATTATGCTCATTTTCAGGTTCATAATTGTATTTTAAGGTTGTACCAGAATAGGTTTACATGGTTTAATTTTCAAAAAACACCATATTTTTGTTGTACCGCACCGCTCTCTCTCACTGCTGCAGATCCTCTTTTCAGCTGGTCTCTGTTTTAGCTACAGAGTGAGACCTCTTTTCTTCTTCTTCTTCTGTACTATCTTTGATTGCACTGCACATGCGCAGTAGCTCAGATGTAGATCATGTCAGCTAGCTAGCTCCATAGACAGTAAAAGAAAGGCTGTTTCTACAACTTTGGTCAGTTACAAGGCAGGATTAGCTGGGAGACTTCTAAATGAGGGCGCACATGTAAGTAGTTCTTTCGTAGATTATGGTGAACTTGTGTGTGTTGTAGCAGTGCTTTGCTATTGAGGACGAGGTAGCATGCTAGCGTTAGCATTAGCATTAACGCTAACGCTACGAGCTAATGGTTGCGGTTAGCCTGCTTGTTTCGGCTTGTGACGTCACAAGCCGTGTCGATTTTGAACAGCTCACCCAGAGACTGAAGGCAGGACACATTCAGAAACTGTATCTCACTCTAAACAGCATGGATGGATTTTTTTCAGAGTTTGTATGTGTGTGGAAGCACCAGAGACACAACATAACACCCCAAATCCCAGAAAAAGTGATTTTTTTCATAATATGGGCACTTTAAACTATTGTTAAAGGCTTAAGCTTAACCTTCTATGCGTCAGAGACATTTCCTTGACCAGTTCCTCAATGACTGCACACCGCTCTTTTGCAACAAACACAACACACACATTTTGTTAATAAAATCTTTCTACAGGAGGAAGGACTGACATTGTGCTTATGGTTACAAGAAGCCAACATTGACAGACACAGTCAGACTGTTTGATGGCTAACCATCCATCCCATCCTATTACCTTTTTATCACCCACAACTTTTGTTAATTGAAAAAAAGCTACCAAGGCTAATGGTAGCAAGGCAGTTGATTCGCCTGACCTTGAGGTAGGGCTAGTCAATATATCAAATTAATTTAAATCATTATAATTATTGTTTTTCCTCAAAATGTAAAATGTCCACATCATGAAAATTAAGCTATTGCAACACGCACAAAAAGTTTACTTTCAGTCAAAAAGTGTACAAGTACAAGTCAGAGCCTGGAAGTTTCATACACTAATTTACTAGTCTGGTGTTTCTGACCTTTTGGTCCTCATCAGCAGATGGAGTTTTCCCTGCTCGTATAAATCACATAAATCACCATATTTCCACATTTAATTCCTTGCATTCATTCACCATCAAACCCCACAGCAGCCCTTGCTGTAATGCAAATGAAGCGCTCCCTGGTCACAAATCAGCCTGTCCATGGTTCAAATCAAGAGAGAGAGCAGAAGCCTGCCGGTAAGAGGCGCGATCAGGGGTAGGAGCGGTGCCATGTCCGGGCCGGGCAGAACACAGATTAGTCGTGATGATGGTAAATGGTCTGGCTCCATTTCACCATGTCAGGCCCTCGTTAATGGAAATGGCTCACACGGGCCCAGAGCAGGCATGATTGCACACGCCTTTAACCCCGCCACGGCCGTGTTCTGTGTGTGTGTGTGTGTGTGTGTGTGTGTGTGTATGAGTGTTTGCTCTTTGTGTGTGCGTGTGTGTGTGCACGTATGTGCGTGTGCATGACGAATCAGCCTTCCAGCCGAGTCCAATCTATTGCCTATGTGAAGAAAAGATATTTCTCTGCCAAACCACATGTTGCTCAGTCACGTCTACCTGGTGAAACACCTGTTGCTGGCCAAATGCTGATGTCTTCTTACTTTGTGCTCCATAATCTGTTCTGATACTTATTCATCTGTTCCATTCAGAAAATTTGACATAGAACAGTATTCATGCTGTCAAACAGAAAGATAAACTGTGTAGGTCAAATGTAAAGCTATTTTATTCAAATGAAGCACTTGTTTCGTCCCACAGATGTCCGTCGCACACAGTTTTCATTAAGGGACTGTTCGTTATTTATTTAAGGGGCTAGCGGAGGAGTTTTGAGATCTTTAGTCAAAATAGACTTGACCCTCCTTTTGCCGGCAATACATTTTTCTATGACCATCCAAAATGATTGGGAAAAGAGGCATGACCCTCCCCAATAATTTATTGATGCCTTCTGTACTGGTTTGCGCTTGGCAAAGATGTACAGATATCCACTGTTTTTTTACAACCATGACATACATGTCGGCCAAAATGAAGGCCGACAGCTCCTCCGACGGACGACGGCACGGAACACACCGAGCAGACTCGAGTCACCGACCTCGCCAGACTGTCCGACGGCCGATAATCGGGTTGGTGTGTCAGCTCTCTTACACCGCTTGACTGGGTGGAACCACTTAAAGTAAAATCTACAGTTGGAAATCCACTTCTGCACAGATTTAGATAATGAACCCATTCTCATTATATTACACTGTTAAACCAGCCAGAGATAAACATATGGTGAGAGAGCAGAGGCAGAGAGAGGTTCAAAGAGATTTGGCCAATTATGGGATATTACCCCTCTCTTTACTGAAGACATGTTGGAGAGACCAAGACGGGGGATCAAAAAGGGACAGACAGATGTTATTATGAAAAAGGGAACAATTTAAGATAATGTCTTCACTTTGAATTCAATCAAATGACATGATTTCAGACCATATGTTAACACATATCGTGTACAAGAGCAAAATGAGACAAAAAAGGCAAAGTAAGATGAATATAAACCATCACTGTATTTCTCATCCCATCTGGCTCCTCATTAGTATCAGAGATATAGTTTAATTCTTAGTGACTGCACCCACACTGAGGACCAGCAGGTGTCTGATTAAATAGAGGCTTTCGGGACATTTCAATACAGGAACAAGTCCCTAAGATGACCTTTAAAACTCTGCAGGTCCCACAGACACGCTCATTTCATTGATTTGTTTATTTGACAGGAACAACGCTAATTAATCAACAGCAAATCAACTTTTTTTATTTTTTATTGTTTGTTCCCACTCACACATCACCAGGAAAAGACACTCACACATTCAGTTTCACATTCTTTTCTGCACTCGTCAAATCCCCCCCAACTACATACATGTTAATTCAACATGTCAATGTTTCAGTGAACACCTGGAATGTGCGGACATTCAACACATTCTCACTCCCATCGCTTTAAAAAGTGACGCTTGGTCAGGTGCCTTTGACGTTAGTTATTGACGTTAACAGTCTCCTTTAGCGTCATAATTAGACACGCTTGGTCAGGCCTCTTTGCACCACTTTTACGGCCACTTACGGCATAAGAACGGGTCTGTTAGGGTTAGGAAAAGATGGTGGGTGGGGTTATAAAATGTACGTTTCAGTGACACGCAGGATAGGAACGGGAAATTAATCCTGGTCTCCTGGGTGAAAGTCCCATCCACCACCCCAACCTTACTCCTCAGGCGGGTTTTCAGTCGTTCATACTACTCGCTTGTCTTTCTTAATACTACATCATCTTACAGTGCCGCGATCAAGCTGCTGGTCCACCCGGTGCGTTCCATAAAGACACTAAAGGGAGATTTTTGCGTCGGTATCTGACGCTGAGAGACACTGACCAAGTGTCAGTATTTGACTAGTTGAGAGTGAGAACGGGTTGACATTCATCCTGTATGCCATCTTGCATGAAACTTTCTCACACACGCAGCTGAACAGGTGACATTCATCAGGCTGATACAAGCAATTTAGGGATTAAATAAAGGGGTCCCGGTGACTTACGAATTGCACCGGGACCTTAAATGCACTCACTACTGACAGCATAGCCAAAACACCCTGGACTCCCCGTCCTTCATCAAAGCCCCCTCACCCACCGACAAGAATGAGTATATATCAAACAATATGCAACAAACTGCTTAATCCACCTTGTGAATGTGTCAGGTGAGTAAAACTCTTTTTTTCTCCACAGGTACTGTATCTCAGGTAAGTATTATATAACAAAAATGTATTCAGAAATATGCAATAAATTGCTTAATCAACCTTGTGAATGTGTCAGGTGAGTAAAACTCTTTTTTCTCCTGTTTTTTCTCCACAGGTACTGTATCTCAGGTAAGTATTATATAACAAAAATGTATTTAGGAATGTGCAATACATTGCTTAACCAACCACAATATATAGGTACTCTGTTGTTGCTGCATCTCAGGTAAGTATAATATGAACAAAAAATGTACTTATAAATGCAATAAAATGCTTATATATGTATATCTTACATTATTAAAATGAACATTTCTGCTGTATCAGAGGTCATCACAGGTTTTGTGTGCCATTAAGAAAAGTTTGGAGAATCCATAACAGAAAACACTAAAAGAGACTTATGCCTACCATACACTAGAAGACTTTGAGCAGACTTTGAAAAGACTAAAGTCTGACACCATCTCATATCTAAAGACAACCACCTCACATCTAACGTTAAATACTGTCATCATATGTAAAGACTGGAGATCTTGCAGGGTCACAAATGGCAATACTACAACTAGATTTGTTTTGGAAAATGTAACCAAGCTAGCTAGCTACCGCTAGTGTTAGCTGGTAACTTAAGGAAAAGTTTGCTGATTTCCTGTTCTGCTGTACATGCAGATGAATGTCTCCAGTACCCGGAGGTCTGTGTTAGAGGGCTGTATTGGGATTGGGTCCCGCGGACCCAATCCCAAACTTTGCTGCGGGCGGGAGCGGGCAGCTATAAAGGATCAGGATGTAGCCTAGCGACAGGATGGAGTCAATAAATGACGTGGAAAAGACCCTCAAACGAGGTCTTTACAACACAAAAACAAAGCAAGGCAAGTCTGACATTTGGAGAAGTTTCTCAATTGTTTGTGACAAAGATGGAAAGGAACTGGACTTTGTTCGTTGTGACAAATGTGTGCAGGTGCGGTCGGTAATGGTCAGAAATTCGGCGGGAGCGGGATGAAGAAAACAGTCCCGCGCATGGCTCTAGTCTGTGTTTATCCGCCGGTAAAACTCCCATTGGATGACATGCTTAAGAAGGGTGGAACATCGGCAACATTCCCTCTTTAGCATTTAGCTTAGCAACCATAAACACCACCGGCTCTAGCCGTTTGCTGCTTCCTGTTTGGGGCTGGAGGGAGTGCACCAATTGGTTGTTGACAACGTTCACATGATTTAACTTCACTACCAAGACTTAAAACTTAGGATAATATTAAACACGTTGATTTTGTCTGGACGTCCAGACGGGAAAAAGACTGACTGGGACTGAGTTTTGTGACCACCTTACACCAAACGATTGAGACGACGGGAGCTCCCCAACTTTAGCAAGACTCTCAGGATTTCATTCAGATATTGGAAATTAGTTTAATGTTCCCGTGCATAACGCGCAATATAGCCAAAAGCTTACAGAGGGTAAGCTCCAGCTCTGTTCTCATATCATTGTTTTGTAGTGGAGCTTTAAACAGTCTTATGGGCAGGTACTTTTCTCAAGTGTCATGGAATCTGCTGTAGATTCAGTAGGTCAGTACCAAAGTATCGTTAAGCTCCAGGACCAACGATACTGCTAGCTGTTTATATGTAACGCCGCCCATGGGCACATGCCCGGTCTGAGCAACTGGGAATAATTTTTAAACCAAAATGTGTTAGGCTACACAACAAGTAGCAAACTCCTTTGAGGAATAACTCAGTGCATATAGCCTGTGTGTGTATAATGTAAGCCAGTGAGTAGAGAGAGAGAAAGAGAGAGAGAAGTGAGTATGAGGTTAGCAGTTAGCTGTGAATGTAATGTTAGCAGTGCAGTGTGTGTGTAAGAGAGAAACAGCAGTAAATATTAAGCAGTAAGGTTACAGCTGTGAATACAGCAGTGCAGTGTGTGTGTGTGTGTGTGTGTGTGTGTGTGTGTGTCCGTTCTTTCAGTCTCTCTCTCTCTGTGTGCCTGATCGTGTGTCTCGCTGTAGACAAAGCTGAGAAGTCAACACATTTTATTTTGAAATTTGGTTTATTTATATTTATTAAAGGTATCCAGTTGCACTGTGGCCTTCCTGTATGTGATTACCTGCCTGGTTTGACACCTTCGTTCGCGACTCACAGGAGAAACATAGAAGACGCCGAAACAATCGCTGCAGTGATTCGAAACGACAGCTCCGTTTCACGGCGTTTCACGGCGTTTCACGGCGTTTCACGGCGTTTCACGGCTATTCGCGGCTATTCGCGGCTGTTAGCGGCGCTTCGGCACGCGGTGTGTTTCTGGTGTTAGGTTGGAACTTGACAAGATGGATTTTCGTGATATGTTATCCCACAATTCTATATATATTGCGAGACACCAGCCACCGTGCAAGGTAAAAAGAACATTACCAATACAGCTAATCTATCTATCCTATGAGCTGTGGGGTGTTTTTTTTTAACAATTGACACCACACAGTGTCAATTATGCTCAGTGTAATGTATCCATATACTGGCAATATATGGATGAAGCTGTTCATTTGAACATTAACTCCAATAAAGTGAACTGAAATGAAAAAATAGAAAAAGAGAGACAACGGGAAGACGGTAGAAAGGAAGCCAGACAGAAACAGGAGCTACAGGGAGGACATTTCCTGAAAATATGCAAATGAGAGTGTGTGTCTGTATCATACAGACAGAGAAGTCATGTGACAACTGGCTATATTTGGTGCCTATTACACACACACACACACACACACACACACACACACACACACGCACACACCCTCTGTTCTCAGTACGAGGGATTCATTTGCAGAGCAGAATAAATTGCCTCATAATTCACCATGGTCATTAGGAAAGAGGAAGGCACGGTCATTAGCCACACACGCACGCACACACACACACACACACACACACACACCAAGGCAGACATAGGTACAAACATAAAACCTTGCAGATAGAGGAAACAGTCAGTTCACTGTTTTGTTTTTGTTTTGATCAGATCCTTTTTTTGACTGTTGGCAATGTGAAGAATATTGTTTATGCCAATAAAATACTTTCAGTTTAATTCCAGAACATAGATCAGGAACAGATGGACAAACACACACACACACACACACACACACACACACACACACACACACACCCACCATCAATTCAGCTGTAGGATCCAGAGGATTCAGATCACAGGGTCAAGGACTAGAAGATATGACATTACAGCCATCTCTCTCTCTGTCTTTTTCTCTCTCTCTCTCTCTCTCTATGGATTTATTGCATGAAAGTTTCAATAACAATGTTGCAGAAGCATCAACATACAATTTGTCCAAATATTCAGACAAAACACAATATATGAACATTAACACAATATTAGGATGATTTATATTAATTATATAAATCTATTTCTATATATCTATCTCTCTCTCTCTCTCTCTCTCTCTCTCTCTCTCTCTCCTCCATCCCCTCCCCCCACCCTCCAGCAGGTGAGATCGAGGTGTAACAGAGATGTGAAGCATGTCTCTTCTGCCAGACATTGTCCGCCTGCTGTACGCTGCTGGGGAAGCTGGTGTACAGTTGGGTCATCGCAGTCCTTTTAGTTAAACGGGTGCCTAAAGTCAATCAACTGCTTATAAAATGTACATTATGGTCAAATAAATAACTGCTGGTACGTCATTTGTTTTACACTTGCAGTGTTTTAGGAATGGGCTCAGTGCTGTTGTGACGGCTCCTAGGCCTCAAGACCTATTAAGTCCCTTTGGTTGCTGGGATCTGGGGATTGGCTAATAAGGACTGATGATTGACACCTGGATGAACTGATTGCTCACATGTCCATGTCTCTTCCTCTCTGCCTCCTTAAGGTTGCTTGGTTTGTTTGGACTTTGGGTTGAGTTACTTTTCCGTTCTAACATTGCTACACCTACACACATCCATACACTACACACATTACTGATAAACTGATAGCACGTTAGAGTTTAGATTCTCGGCCCAAGCCCGAGTCCGACCCCGACACGACCTCGGGTCGGGCTCCGGCCGTTATTTCCGCCACTATCGTTGGGCCGGGCCGGACCCTTGATCAAGCATTTTTTTTTTTTTTTTTATCCATTACCTATTTAGCCTAATTGGGTGGGGAGAAAGCCATAATCAGAACTATTATAAATATGTATATATAAGATATAGAAAAATAACAAATGTGTACAAAATTTAGGCTGCAGTTACAAAATGCAGCACTTCATGCGCGGAGTCTCCTCCTCTCGCACGCATCACATCGGGCCTGCTGTGCTGTATTGTGTATCTTAAGTGCAACATGGAGCGTGAAGATGTAAAGAAAAAAAGAAAAACAGAAGAATTACCTTTGAGCAAGTGTGGAGGAAAGTCGGAGGTATGGAAGCAGTTTAAACAAGTCGTGGGCAGTGACAACAATATGTTGTTCATCATTGTTTCTTTTTTTTACGTTTCTTCATTCAGATCCATTTGCAATCCGTTCCATTCTGAATAAACAAACAGCGCAGTTTACAGGGTTCGTCCTTGTTGCATTATTCTCAACAGATTTCTGCAGTTCAAACAACTCTGAATTGTAGTTGAGAACGTCAGTTATAACGGCCCACGTATTAAAAAAGTGTCGGGTTTAAATCGGGCTCGGGCTCATAATTACAGTTAATGTGTCGGGCCGGGCCGGTCTCGGACGCAACGTGCTCGGGCTCGGGTAGGTTCGGGCTTGATTTTTTGGGCCGATCTAAGCTCTATAGCACGTTTACTTTTGTTTATTTAAATAAATTTGATTTAATTGAGCAAACGTGTGTTCTCCACATTTTGTCATACCTTTGAGCCAGGTCATGACAGATGTGCTCTCATGTACCCAATTTTTGTTATGTCTACTTTCATTTGTATCATGTAAATCCCGTTGTGCTTATGCTTGAAAAGTTGTTAGTATTAGTTTTAGTCTAATTACTATGGGCGTAACCCACAGCTGTGAGAGATTGATGTCGAACTTCTCTTCTAACTTTTGTAAAGACAACGAATAAGTGCATACCCCGTACCCTTCTTTATTTGATTTCTTTTACTTTTTTTTTACCTTCACCTGAAAGTGTATCGCCAATCAGTGACACGGCTGTGTCCTGAAGCAATATTCTACACACTGTGATGTCGCAGATAAACCTGTGTGATGGATGAAAGGAACTAATCAATAAATATGATTTCATCAGCAGGGTCATAATGGCTCTCAGGGAACGCTGATCACACACACACACACACACACACACACACACACACACACAGTGCGTTTCATTATCTTTGTGGGGACCCGTCATTGGCATAATGCATTCCTTAGCCCCTTACCCTAACCTTAACCATCACAACTAAATGCCTAACCTTAACCCTTACCCTAACCCTAACCATAACCTAATTCTAACCCTAATCCTAAAACTAAGTCTTAACCCTAAAACAGCCCTTTAAAGTTGTGGGGTCCAGCATTTTGGCCCCACAAAGCTGTCCGGACCCCACAAGTATACTGGACTCCCGGTTTTTGGACCCCACGAATATAGTTAAACAAGATCACACACACACACACACACCCACACACACACACACACACACACACACACACACACACACACACACACTGAGAGGATATCAGATACTGCGGCATCTGTTTATTGACCCCTCTCTATTTTTGCGTCTGTTCCCATCTGCTTCAATCTATTTTAACCATTAAACCCAAAATAACACCCCAAGGCTCGACCTACACCTCCACACACACACACACACACACACACACACACACACTCAGACCATCTGTGCATAATTGGTTACTTCAGCTTCATGTTTCTGAGCTAAAGTATAAATGTTTGATGTTTCTGTCTATTCAGAGAGACATTTGGCTCGCTCCGTCACCATTAAACGTGCCGAATGGATTATCATGTTAACCATGGAATTGAAGGTTTGAAAATAACCAAGCAATGGACACCAGCAATGATGAGGAAAAATGAGTTTGAATGGATTTTGAAAATTAACATGTTAAAACCCCAAACAGAAGTATGAACCTGAAACCGAGCATGATATTTGTTTCCTTTAAGAAATGGCCTAAAGTTAAAACTTACAATCATGAGTAATCATACTACCTCATCCTTCGCCCCTGCCTTTACATTAGGATTGGCCATCGAGAACCGGTTCCAACTTGGAATCATTTCAAAAATTACGATTCCAATGGAAATAGTTTTTTCATTGGAATCGTTTTATTTGGTTTTCAAATCCAATCACTGGTCCCAAGTTTAATACGCGCAAGTTTCCGTTTCCGTAGCGACCACCATACTACAACATACATTTTCAACTCCACCCCTCAAATAATCCGAATCGAGAATCGATAAGAACCATAATCAAAAGGAAGAACCGGAATCAGAATTAAAGTTCAGAGTTAAAATCTAAACGATGCCCAATCCTACATACTCTCATGCTTCTATTGTAATGTGTTGATGTATTTTTATTGTATAATATATTGTGTTGTCCTCTTTGCTGAAGCAATTGAGTTGATAACTTTATTGAAAATTTTAAGCCAATTTGTGATAGCCTGCCCAGATGAACATTTTCTCATTCACTCTGTCACATTTACGTTGAGGTGGAGACTAAAGCCCAGTCCAGACCAAAGATTCCAGACGAGCTGAGTGTAAACTTGCAACTACTTGCAAAGCTAAGGGGATCTTAGGCCAAGATAAAAGTAGGGCTGAACTATTAATCGCATTTGTAATAATATCGCGATATGTTAAAACACGAGTTCCAAATCGCAAAGGCTGCGATTTGGTCACGTGACTCGCGAGAGCAAAACAGTCTGCACTCCACAGAGAAAGCATCAACTTGGTACGCTAACGCTACGCCGTAACTTGACCTGTTGTACAATGGCCTCAGGCTCGACAGAAACTTTAGTCCCAAATAGGAACAGTATGTCACTTGTGTGGGACTATTTTGGTTTAAAAAAAGAAGATGATGTGCATCTTCAGGTATTGTGCAAAACCTGTCTTGCTAACGTTGCTACCTCACGGGGTAACACTACAAACCTGTATCAGCACTTACAAAAAAAAAAAACACAAAGCCATCTACGACAGTTGCATGACTAAAATGCTGAACACCAGTTTGTCAAGTAAGCAAAATACCACCCGACAGGCATCACTCACCAAAATGTTTGAAAGCATAACATTAACTCCATATGAACGTACTTTAAAACGGAACGAGGAAATTACTCAAGCAGTAACGGAGTTTATCGCCAAAGACATGATGCCCCTTAGTACGGTCACCAAGCCTGGGTTCACGGCTACACCAGAGGGAATATAGTGACTTGCACTCGCTTGTCATATAAACCATCAAAAGTGGATATGCTGGTTTTCCTAGCAAAAAAACCTGTGAGCTACTGAGAACCACACAGTAATAATAATAATAATAATAATAATAATAATAATAATAATAATAATAATAACTTATTTATATAGCGCCTTTCATGAAACCATATGAGGGTTTCTGCTACGGAGTAAGAGAGTGATGGCCGGAGTCTGGAGATGTTTTTAAAATGAATAAAGGCGGATTTGGTGATAGATTTGATGAGAGTATGAAGTACACTGACCGGAGCTGGATCGGAGCGGGAGTTACTAATGGTGAGAAATTGCTGCCTGTGTGATCAGGATCACTATGGCTGGTAGTGCCATACTCACGGCACTTTAGTCTGCGTTGTGTGTTGCTCTTACTGACTAGAGATAATTATGATTAATATTTATATATATAATATTTATAATGTTCAGACAGTGATTACATTTAACTTTGAGTTACCTAAATATTTTCAAAGAGGTACAGGCAGATATTTCTCTCCTTTTATTTTCTGCATTTTTGTTTTGTTACTGACTGGAGATCAGTTATATATATATATATATATATATATATATATATATATATATATATATATATTTTTTTTTTTTTTTTACTATTTAACTGTCTAGTAAAGTTCAGTGACAGTGTTTAAAAAGTGCAATCCACATGTTTACATATGTTTATTACAGTAAATAATAATCTAAATACTACTAAGTGTGGTAAAGCCACATATTTGTTTTTATATTTCTGCAATCTGCACTTTAGTTTGTGTGATTTGTTTCTGACTTTCATATGAATGTTTACACCAGGCTTGGTCAGTGCTACAAATACTACTGTGATTGAAGTAGTTAAATAAAATATGTCATTCATATAAATTCATGCATCACCTAATTTAATCATCACATACAGGCCTGGCCTCCAGGAAAGAACAGTTTGTTTAATA
Organism: Sander lucioperca; assembly: GCF_008315115.2. Taxonomy (NCBI): domain Eukaryota; kingdom Metazoa; phylum Chordata; class Actinopteri; order Perciformes; family Percidae; genus Sander; species Sander lucioperca. The sequence continues at coordinate 20,697,705 of NC_050184.1, read as the reverse complement.
TATCTAATCTTGTGTTGTTCATACTATACAATGATTTATTGCTTGTCTTTGTTGAATAATACAGAAGACAAACAGCTTAAAAAATAATCGCGTATTAAATCGCAATTGCAATATTGGTGAAAAAAAATCGCAATTAGATTATTTTCCAAAATCGTTCAGCCCTACATAAAAGGTCTTACTTTAGGAATACTCTTCTTTCTTTTAACACCATAGAACAGCGAAAACATACACAAGAACACACACACCAAAAGCCTTACTGACACGCATATAAACAATGTATCAACATTTATGGAATATTTTCTGATAATGAGCAAACCATTGAGAAAATAAAACAAGTTGTACCTTCAATAATGTTCCCTCTATTTCTCTAATACAGGATACAGTACTGTCTACTTCCTTTGCAGCAAAATCCACTTTGTTGTACATTTTTCCATCCGGGGATTCAAATGAAAAAAAAAACAACCTCCAGCAACATTCAGATTGCTTTTGACAACATACAGGAGTCAATCAGTATAGACTGAATCACGGTGAGGTTGCGCTAACTCCAGATCATTTCCAGATAGACAAATGGCCATGGATTTAAATTGTGGAGATATGTGAAATCAGCAAACTTGTTTATTTCTGTTGCAGTGCTTATTTTCTGTCCTGTGTTTCTTTGCTCTGATAAATCAAATCTAGCGTTAGGAACAGCAATATGTCACCGCCGGTCGGGCTGACTGCTAGTTTGGGTGGTGTCATTTTCTTTAGTCTGTGGACCAATAGGTACATTAGTTGTCCAAGCTAACGTCAGTCTAAGTGCTGACATCAAACGTGCATTTTAGATGGAGATGCAACACGTTCTCACATTCATCTCGTAAAATATGGATGTTTGGTCAGGTGCCGTTGTCGTTCTTATTGACGCTAAAATTCTCCTTTAGCGCTTTAAGTAAACACGCTTGGTCGGGACTATTGCTGTCCCTTTTGACACAGTTATGTTAACGAAAAGGTTGTGGTTGGGCTTACGGTTCCGTGACATGCGGGAACTACGGGACGGTTGGGTTTAGGAAAGGGTCGTGGGTGGCCGTACGGTTCCGATACACGAGGGAAGAACGGGATGGTTGGGTTTAGGAAAGGGTCGTGGGTGGGCGTACGGTTCTGTGACACGCGGGACGAAAGAAAAAAATGACTATTGCAAGCGTGACAAGCAGGACACGAACCCCGCTCTCCTGGGTGAAAGTCCTGTGTTTGACCCATCCACCACCCCAACCAACCTCCTTACGCAGAAATTCGCCCTTACATACTACTCGCTAAATCCTATCTAACTGCTGCTCTCCCCGATGCGTTACACAAACGCGCTGAAAGACGCCTTTTTCGTCGCATCAGACGCTGACAGCCACTGTCCAAACGTCCTTATTTTACGAGTTTGGAATGAGAACGGGTTGGGAAATGAGAGTATATCCAGTTGTTCTTCGCCCCTGTTTGCTCAGCACCGTTAAATAGTATGTATGGGGACACAGGAGTTTTCTACCCGGTTGTTAGTTATTGTGAACAAATTGGTCTATACAGCCCTTAAATGGTGCTGTATTTTGTCACTGACAGTCTCAGATTATTATTTTAAGTGTCTGACAACATTATGGAAAGGATCCCTACAGAGATAGGCCTTTTTGTTAAAGAGTAAGATCTTCTTTGTTTAACCATAAACAGCACAGAAATCACAATCGCTAAACCCACTGGACTCCATTTTAAAAAAAAAACACTTTTAGCACGTAAAGAGCCAACATATTTTCACATGTAAATCTGTAAACTATGTGTTTATTTCATCCAAAACTCAAGTTGTGATTGTTGGAAAATTGAAAAAAAGAACCAAAACGCCTTTTCATAGTTGTATTTTGTTTCTGTCGACTTTAAATGAAGTGCATTTTACGATGCTAAAATTACTGTTTATTTACATGGAGTCTAGTGGCTTTAGCGAACATATTTGCGGATGTTTTTATGTTTAAAAAAGGATCTTACTCTTTAACAGAAAGGTCGAACTCCTTAGAAATCCTTTCCATAATGTTGCCAGACACGTAGAATAATAATCTCTGTCAGTCTGTCAGTGGCACTTTTGTGAAGGTAAATACAAGCTACACAATTGCCCTATTAACTTACATTGTAGCTTGTTTAGCTGACTGCCGACTGCAGCGATCTCGCTTAATACTGGACCAATGTCAAAGATTGTTGTTCCCATCAGTCACTTAGATACAAAAACATAGGAAAATAGAGGTTGAAAAAAACCAAATAACCCGATAATTGCCATGGGGGGGGGGGGTCTACATCATCTACAGTGCAACTTTTACTTTACATTGGTCTTCTGTTGCCCTTCTCTTTCTGTGATTCCTTCCATTCCTCCTCTCGTCCTCACTCCTTAGCTCTTCCGTCACCATATTCAAAATCAAAAACGGATCGGTCACGAGGCAACTTGAAATTCTTATTACGTCTAGCTGAGCTTAGTCTCTGGCTAAGTATTCTGGGATGGCTGGCGCTAAGCACTGGACAGAGCCACGGTGCCTCTGCAAAATAGCCTCGGGAAGGAACTTGTTTTGGTGGAACATTTGTACGTTCGGTAAGTTGTTTAAGTCGTGCAACAGAAAACTCAGATTGGACAGTCTAGCTAGCTGTCTGGATTTACCCTGCATAGATCTGAGGAGCAGTTAACCATAGTCCTCAGAAATCCACCAGAGTTTAGATTTCCAACACTCCCGGAGGTGGAAAGTCATGGACATAGACTAAGCTGAGCTATGTCACCTCTCACCTTTTTGTCCCGGATTTTTAGTTGTTGTCGTAGAGCTTGGTTTTGTCGATTTAAATGTCTGTCTTCACACTTTATATATTTTTATTCATGTACATGAATCAATATGACAAACTTGAAAAAGATGTAAAATGTCCCTTGTTGACACCCAGTGTCTCCCTGATTTGTATTTTGTCCTAACACCCACTACACTGAAGCGCTGAGAAAGACTGCACAAAAACTCAAAAGCCATTCAGAGCGCTGTCATAGTTAGACACTTTACATGTCATTTTTAATTACAAAAGCACAACGTGCATGTCAAAACACTCCTCCAGAGCTGTACTTTAGAGGCGATGTTTCAAAAATGGTGTTTAAACACTAACAGATTAGACTAAATCAAACAGGGACATCTTTAAAAAGTTGACCACTGTTTCTTGGATAAAAGATGCAAGTTATCTTTATTAAAGTCTTTTTGTTATTATTGGTTGCCAACGCTCACCCTCCTGTCCACTCATATTTATAATCCACATGAATCCCAATTGATATGTTTGTATAAAATTCAAGCTAAGCATGGCTGCCACTTAACAACCAAGCCCTATATCCCATCATGCATTGCGCTGAAGGAAAAAGAAAAACGGACGAGAGGAGAGAAAGTAGCGTGACTTCAACTGTTGTAAACATGCAAGGAAAAAGTTTGTTTTACCAGTTTATGTAGCCTAATACATTTTGTGAATTGAATGTGTTACGCTATTACGGCACAAATCAGGGAAAGACATGGGGTGCAATTTCCAAAGAGCTATAAAAGCTGTCATAAAGAATTTTATTGGGAATTATTATTGATGCAAGTATTTGTTTTTTCCTTATGATGGCAGGAAAATGATGTGTGCACATGAGCAGAACAACGCATCAACCTCAACGGCAAGTATTTAAGTTGGGAAAATACGCTCAGCATAATATGTATTTATCGCAAAAATGCATGTCGGTATTTATTATGGATGTTCCACCATCCAACGTTGATCTGACACGTTTTAATCGTGCGACAGCATTGCCGTAAATAACGGCGCCAAAAACATGCCCTGAGTAGTGTCCGAAAGTTTTTTTTTTTTTTTGCCAAACTCCCTATATAGGGAGTAGTGAATGAGTGGGTGATTTTGGACAAAACCAAGGACTATTCGACCGTAGCCTATGGCTGCATCTCATGGCCCTTAATTGATAGCTCCTCGACTCCTCGTTCCTCGGCTGAACATCATCTGGTGGATTTATGAGGACTATGGTTAACTGCTCCTCAGATCTCTGCAGGGTAAATCCAGACAGCTAGCTAGAATATCTGTCCAATCTGAGTTTGTTCTGTTGCACGACTAAAACAACTTTTGAACGTACACGTTCCACCAAAACAAGTTCCTTCCCGAGGCTATTTTGCAGAGGCACCGTTGCTCCGTCCGGTGCATAGCGCTGTCCAAGACGATTGTGAATGGTTTAAAGAAATGCCAATAAACCAGAGCACGTTTTTCTCCCATACTGGAATGCTCTGTGGACTAGCCAGACCCTCCTCCACAGCGCTGTGGAGGAAGGTCCTTTGTCCTTATCACTTTTTATCAAACACCCCGATATTTGCTCACACAGTTGCTCAGGGTTTGCACTGATGATTCAACAGGCCTTGGAAATGCTCCAACTATGGTTCACCTAACATTGTCTATGCAGAGAGAGATTCCCTTGAGCCTGTTTGTTCCAATGCCTGTTGGGACAAAATGTCCGACACCTTAGATTCCGCAATGTGTGTGTTTTGTTGCTTCAAGGAATGATGGCATTTTCAGATCTCAGAACTGAAGATAAGGCCTGATGATGTCCCAAAATGTGTAACATGGATTGGTGTGTTGTTATGGAAACAAAACCCTTATTTCCATACAAAAATCCTTCCAAGCAGCACTTTTTCCCTCAAACCCCCCTGCTCCCTGTAAACACAGCTTCAGCCTGCCATCCTCTCTTCTCTCTGTCTCCGGGCTGCTCTGTGCAGGGGCGGAGCTAGAAGGGGGGTACAGGGTGGCACTGCCCCCCTCCCAATTCATCGGGCTAGAGTGCTGTCAATCTGACAACTGTGATTTCCATTGGATCAGACTACTTGGTTGCCTGTTCTGCCAATCTTCCCAGCCCTTGTCACATGACCAATGAATGTTTCTATGGTGACTATGCAAAATTCTTATACCATGGGACCAGCACTGGAATTGTTTTTCTAAAAAGTGGCAGACTGAGCCCATAGAAAATGTGTATTGTAATTGTATGGCTACAATTTGTTTAAAATGATAATAAGTGAAATTAATAATGAATGTGATATTTTATTTAGCATGATGGTTCTCTCTCCCTGTGGTCCACCTTGTTTTGTTGCACGTAGCACTTAACAGTTGCTCGTAGAAATCCCTGCTCTTGGTTCTTGTTATTGTATAAGCCAAAAATTACACCTGCATCCCTGTATCTCTGCTGCCGAAATAAAAAAAAAAAAAAAATCTCTACTGCTCTCTGACAGCACTGATGACTAAAAAACACACAGAGCTCGCAGCGCTGTCAGGAAAAGTGCTTGAGCACACCAGAAAAACAGAAAGCAAAAAGACACTGAGTGAGGAATTTCCTCGACAAACACGAAACCCTCAATTAATGCTGCTTGATGGCTTTTCCTTCGTGGCTTTTATCGTTTGTTTTTGTTTACAAAAAAAGAGGTGGATTGAACAGCTGTCTGCCGCTTTTACTTTCCATCTGCTGTTAACTCCATTTAAACAATGATTTACGGCTGCTCCATCAACAATACTGTCGTTTTTTCTTCTCCTTTTCTAAAAAGTCAACCCAACTTAAAAACCTAAGAAGAGTGTTGAGCAAATCTCAAAGCATACACAGCGTGTATCTGTGTGATGATGTGTAGGTGCATATATGGTTGGTGTATGTGCACCCATTCATTGTGTACTGTATTTACAATGTGTGAAGAATGCATGGATGTACTGCTTTTGTTGGTTAACCAGAGCCTGTGTGAGAACAAATCAAAGCTTGAATGAAACAACTTGACGCATCCATTTAGACCAAATGATTGTTTATCTTAATGATTTTCATATAAAAAAATAGACAGATAGCTTTATTGTCTGTCCCAAGCAGTGACAGAAATTTCCTTCGACAAGGCTCATTAACAGCACACATTTGAAACAAACACACATTGAAAACATACAACACAGCAGTTTTGCAGTGTCTATTTCATGTTATTTAGAGTAGTTATTGCAGAAGGGATGAAAGATGTTTTGTACCGTCTGTACGGAGCGGTCGGTAAGTCAACGCACATTCTGTTGCTGTTAGTGTCACAGTTCAGCCGTTTATTAAAGGGCAAAATGCATACATAAATCAATAAACACCAAACAAAAGTTTTCTATAGCAAGTCTTTATGCGGATAGTGTGTTTATGCGGTTGAAAATGGTTTGCTCTTCCGCTGCACCTGAACACCTGTTCACCTGCCCTAAATCAAAGGTGTCACCACGCCTTCAGATCATATCATCCTATCAGATTTCTCATCATATCAATTATCACAATAGCAATGATGAGCGAAATAACAAAATGTAAACACAAGACATTCCCATTGATTATCATCATGATACACAACGGAAAAATACCAACCCGTTCTCACTCCGAACTGTAAAATACGGACGTTTGTGTAAGCGTCAGATACCATGCAAAAATACCTTCAGTATGTGTTTAGAACACACTGGGCAGAACAGCAGCTACGCCCAAAATTCGTAGGGAGGGTGGTTGGTGACATTTCCTAAACCCAACTGTCGCTTTCTTCTTTTCCTTAACCCCCATGTCCCATTCTTATTTTCCTAAATCTAACTGTCCCGTTCTTGTCCCGCGTGTCACCTAAATGCACCTTTACCCAGCGTATTTAGATAAAGTGTGGTTTGATATGACGCTAAAGGAGACTTTTAGCGTCAATAACAACGGCAAAGGCACCTGACCAAATGTCCGTATTTTAAGAGATGGGAGTGAAAATGCATGATGTCTAAGCATGATTATAAATGAAATAAGGCAAATCTGCAAAATGGCTCCAACACCATCTGCCTGATGGAAGTAACTGGAAAGAGTGATGGAGGGGGTGAGAGGGGTCCTCTGTAATTTACTGCTCGTGTTGTATCCCTTGATTTCTTTTTTAAACGAGTGACCTGGTTTAAACTGTGTTTTACCCGGAATTTGCGTTGCCAAGCATCAAAAAGTTCCTGATGCCAGAGTACGACGTTCAGCTCATTTTACAGTGAACAGGATCCTCTAATGTTACACAAGGACGGCTCATTTCCACTGATAGTGGGGGAAGAGAAAGATGGAGAGAAAATGCAAAACAGCTGCTGACTTTGCTGTATAGATGAGCTAGAATCCATTGATGAAACGGCAATAAAAGTTTAATGGATAGGTTTGGATTTTGTCAAAACTGTCATAACACAGCACCCACAAGACAAATTGTGGTTGCTGTTATTGTTCCTCCAGGCTCTGAATGTTTAGCTGAAACTTAAATTGAGGCTCCAGCTGTCTCACTCAAGTGGACATATATTCTCGTCCTGGCAGTCATGTAGAGGTTTACTGCTGGTGTTGTGTCCCAGTAACATATAGGTATTATGTTCATATTGGACGATTCTGCTCCATGCAATTTCCGCCCAGTGCCAAAATGCCTTTATTTAGACTTTATATAGAGCGACAGACAGTAAGGCTGTAGGTAGTCTATATCGAGAACGTTTCATTTCATATATCATAAAAATACAGACGGGAGTTTGTGTCCCATCACAAACCAATAACTAATGTTAGCTTTTTGTTAACTGTAACCACAATCTTTCCATACTGGTTATCGTAACCATATTTTAGCCATAGTTTATTAGCCATTACCATGATCTTTCCCAAATGTAAACAACAGTGTAGTAGCGACATTGTAGAAGGAACTCATTTTGAATTGTTGGCACTGAACAGCGAAACCCTAATTTAATTTAATCCAGGGTTTTGTTGAAACACTATCAATGTTCTTGTCAGGCTGGTTAGGGTTGGACTTCTCAGCAAGGAAGTACCGTCTGTCTGGGAATTTAAAAAGAGTGATGGATGGTAGGCACTTGACTCAGACGGCTGAAGCTTCATATTAGCTTCTTATGGAGTCATAGATAAGAAAGCCGTTCTTGGTTCTCACTGGACTGTTCTGTGTATCTGTTGTCTGCTGCCACCAACACTTTGTGTATGTTGTATTGATGTATCTTCCCTCTTGCTCGTTTGAATTTCTGATTTCCTTTATCTGTAACAGGGAGGAGTCCAGTTGATATAATCCTTGTGGGCATCTCTGTTTTGGCTCAAAGAACCATGTGAACAACCCACTGGACAAATCCCAGAGTTCCTCTGAGTTCTAACCTTTCTTTGTCTCTTTGTGGTGCTCTGTCTCACGATGCCAGCCTCCCTCCATCACACCTGACACGTGAGCAGCACAAGCCTGCCTTCATCTTTGGTTTTTTCCTCCATCTGATGTAGCTATGCCACAAGGGAGTCATTTTACAGTAATCAATAATTACAGTACAAGTTTGTTTTTGTGGGTTGGATGATACATCTTTCCATCTGGCTATCAGAGTGACTCAATTGTCTGAGCTGTGACTGTGAAGAATTGCAGAGGCAAAGTGTAAAGAACAAAATAAAGTTTGTGAGATATAAACTTACTATGAAACATTCCAATACTTGTGTAGAAAAGCATGTAGTATTACATCTTCCAGATTTCCAAATCTGCTTCTTTACCGAGCGAACAAAGCTTTCAGAGCTGTATCAGCTCTCACACAGGAATCACAATGGACAGTCTAAAAGATTGTTGCAGCTAAGATTGCATCTTTTTTATTCCCCTCATTCTTGTTCCTTGTCAAAACCTGGGGCCTGCATTACCCACAAAGTTTTTAAACAACTGATGTACCCTCACCTGATGTCACTTGAGGTAATTTTTTAAACCACAAAAAGCTTTTTTTCACATACACAGTATTACTTCCAAAGACCTGTAAACAGACATTAATGTGTACAATCGTTCCCTTTTCACGGATCTATAAGCCAACGTTGACGGGTCTCTACGCCTGCAAGTTTGTTAGTTTCCATTTGCTTCACCCTGCCGGCCAAATTAAGATGGTGGCAGGAAACAGTTTTAAACCCAAACTACAAAATGTATAGCGTCCCGTCTCTGGGCAGAAGGCCGTAACCGGTGGAGTTTTACAGTTTTGCCTTTCATGTTATGTGAACACAGTAACATGTAAGTGTGTCTGTGTGTGGGTACGTGTTTGTGTAGGTTAAATGTCACCTCTTCCCATATGCTTTAAAATAATGACTCAGACTTTTCTTAGCTGTGGTTATTTCTTAATAACTGAAAATGTCACATCTGGTGCATTGCGAAAACAAACTTAATTTAGCCTACCTGTTTCTTATTTTCTTTCTCTCTCTGCAGCCTCTTGAGTGAGTTGATCAGGCAGCCCACTGTTATGGGACATGAGCTCTGAACCATATAGACTGTATATAAAGATGGACGATGCAGTAGTGATCGGGCGGTGGAGCATCTGCACCCCTTATCTACAACTACCTACTGGATTCTTCTTGTGGCTAGCATCTGTGAATATTTCAGATTTAAATTTTGCTCACACAATGAACCTTCTGATCGCCACCAACTTGTGGCTGTTCAGAAAGCAGTGGCATGTTATCTTGTAATTAGGCTCCCTTTTCTGCTCGACATGGGACTTTGCTCTAAACCCAACCTGATCTCACAGAATTCCGTGAAATGAACACGACCCCTTAACTCAAAATCTGTGGCAGTTTCACGGAATCGCCGAAAATTCCGTGACGTGCCCACGGATCCGATGCCTATGTAAGTCAATGACAGGCATCATCCGTGGTCTACGCACAGATTCCCTGATCAGAGCACGTTTCTTTCTGCCAGTTGGGCTGCCGTAGAGAAGCTATAGCTTTGCTCTTATTGGTATTTTTAGCCCAATAACCGCTGTTTTAATCAACATGCATTCACCAGATCTTATCATGGTTTATTTGTATTTCTTTTAATGTTATTATTTCAGTCTATTTCGGCCAGGGAAGCTGGATTGCTTTGTTGTTTATTGATATTTTTAAAACTATAACGCTACATCTAGCAACATATATTTATATATTATGCATTTCTTTCTTTTAATAATATTATTTTGGTCTTATTACCGGTGAAATATTACAGTATGCTTTAAGACAGAACACGATATGATCCGAGCTGGGCGCATGCAAAGCCGATTTCCCACAATGCAATGCGGGCATTCATTTCAGAGAATCAGACAATGATCAGCGGATCTTTAACGCCAGTATCGCTTCAATGTACATATATATAATCAGTGGTTTAGTCACCAGCAACAACACGTTGCTCTGTTTTGTTCTAGTAAGTTATATACACCTTAATAACGTTTAAAACAATCAGCTGAAGACTCCGGAAGTGACGTAGTAATTACCGCACGGCATCTGTGAAAGTATGCTGCACGTTGTAGCCTATGTGAGAATTTGTACAATAAATATACCAATAATGAAAAAATAGTGTTTTATGCTTATGTTTGACTTATTTGCATTTGTTTTGACTTGTTCTGTTGTTAAAAACAAAAAAGAAACTACTTACAAAGAGAAGCATTTTTTATTTTATTTTCCATGCATCGTTATTTAAAAACGCAATTTTCTAATTTTGTGGTTGATGAATGTTAATAGCAAAGACTAAAGGAAAAAAAAAACATGAGCATATGTATGTGTGGGATTTACTTTGATTTAACATCACACTGCATTATTAGTTGTTTTAAATAAATGACTTTTTTTTTAGTTCAATTTTTTATTAGCACCATTTATCATTCAGACATACAGAACAGATTCCACAATATGAACCTGGTAATATTGGATGGTGCACAAAACAGAGAAACACAAAATGAGCAAATAACTGACTTTTTTGAAATATCAATTTATGGTAGGCCTAACATATTAATTATTATATTCAGAAGATGATCCTCATATCAATCACCGTGGTTACAGCTTGTAGCCATATAGCCTTCAAAATTAAGAAGGGACTAGTTTTAGGAAGCATTTCAGGAAATTAAAAGGATAAGCAGATTGTTGCTGAGGTTTTTGTTCACAGAGATGTAGCTTTGTTTGGGTACATATACAACATGTGTTTTGGCATTTTTTTCACAAACTGAGGAGTTGGTTGTGACATGGGTCAGAGGGTATCAGAGGTCATAAATGATGAACCAATTAATCGGCTCTGCTCCTATAGGCACCTTGGTGTTCATGTGGACAACACCTGGCTGGAAGGCCCGTGTTCAAAGTGTGTGTTATCATTTAGAGCAGACACGGTGAATCAGAGGGTTTATGTTATACAAGGCTGCATTACAGAGCATATTCATATGTCAGAAAGCATGACAATATCTAAAAACATCTCATTTAAAGTTTGGTTGTCAGGTGACTGTCATGAAGGTTGTGGAGAGGAATAGAAACCAGTCTCTCCAGGCAAGCACAGAGAATTTGGTCTGATCTATCTTTATTCTCCATGCCAAGTAGCTCTTATCCTCTGCTGGCACCCCCATGTAAACTAAATATGTCTAAACTATAGGCCTAATTGGGACCTACCTCAATTAAAACTTTAAATAATGTTGCTTAAGGCTGATTGTGGAATAGCTTCATGATATAATGCATATAGGGTTGTGTGTAGGTCTTGTCACTGTTTGTGAAAGATGAGCAATAGATTGTGGCTGGTAATGTGTGTTTTATTGTAAGTATATGTCAGCTGTATGATAAAACAATATGTCAAGTGTTATGTGTGAAGCATTTGAACTCAAGGCAGATATCCCTCTGGGGACAATAAAGTATCACCTGCAAAGTGGTCTCTATGATATGTAAAATTAAAACGTTGTCGTAGGACTATAGCAAAGACATCGTTGGAAACTTCTCAACCATGGAGAGTAACATATGTCAGTCTGAAGAGGATACATTACTCCTGCTTTGAAATACTGACCTCTGACCCTTGAACCCAGTACATCTTTGAAGACTTGTCATTTAGCAACTGAAGGTGCTACACATATAAGACCACCTGTTATAGAAAGCTCTGGACCTCAGCTGTCATGTAGATATGGTCACCAAAGTTTACCCACTGTAAGCACTGTCAAATATGGTAATAAGCTATTTTCACCTATTCAATGATTAGATTTTTAAAATATCCCAAAAAACCCCAGAGTGTATCCAAAATTCTACACTGCCAACTTCTAATTATGAGAAATATACCAATATATTTAAAAACTACAACTCCCACTATAGACGGGTCCCAGAACCTGTTACAAAGCTTGTGCACTTGTAGTTCTTCCGGGGTGGGTGGGAGGACTTGTTCGACTCCTGTGTTTCTGCTGTCTGCCGTGAATGGGCTTCATTCCATTTCAGATTGCCGCCGCCCGCCGGCCGGCCGAACACACAATACATGAGACAAATACATGAAACTGTATTTTATTATTATTAATATCTTCATTGTTTACATCCTCAAATACAACGTTAGACAAAAACATCAATATTACAAATATTATGTATTTTTTAATCTTCTTATCCGCTGAGCGGCACGTACCACGTCACTTCCGGAGTATTCCGCGGATTTTTTAAAATGTTATTACGGTGCATAACTTACTGGAACAAAACAGAGCAATGTGTTGTTGCTGGTGACAAAACCACTGATTATATATATGTACATTGAAGCGATACTGGCGTTAAAGATCCGCTGATCATTGTCTGATTCTCTGAAATGAATGCTCGCATTGCATTGTGGGAAATCGGCTTTGCATGCGTCCAGCTCAGATCATATCGTGTTCTGTCCTACAGCATACTGTAATATTTTACCGGTAATAAGACCAAAATAATATTATTAAAATAAAGAAATGTATACTATGATAACATCTAAATAAATGTTGATAGATGTAGCATTATAGTTTTAAAAATATCAGTAAACAACAAAGCAATCCAGCTTCCCTGGCCGAAATAGACCGAAATAATAACAATAAAAGAAATACAAATAAACCATGATAAGATCTGGTGAATACATGTTGATTAAAACAGCGGTTACTGGGCTAAAAATACCAATAAGAGCCAAGCTATAGCTTCTCTGCGGCAGCCCGACTGGCAGAAAAAAACGTGCTGTGATCAGGGAATCTGTGCGTAGACCAAGGACGATGCCTATGTCATTGACTTACATAGGCATTGGATCCGTGGGCCGTCATGGAATTTTCAGCGATTCCGTGAAACTGCCACAGATTTTGAGTTAAGGGGCCGTGTCCATTTCACGGAATTCTGTGAGATCAGGTTGTCTAAACCTCTGGAGCTGTGTGAATGGAGACATCCACTGCATCTTTGCCGGTGGAGTAGAGGCTAATGAGGGCAGAGACCTGCGCTTTGCTGGGCCTCATTTGGTGATGGCAAGTGTGTCATCTTGTGTAATCAGCCCTTTCATCCAACCTGACGCACTTGAAGGCATACTATGTAACTTTTCCCTCTTCAGTCCCCCTACAGGTTGTCTCATTGGAACTACAGCTTGCGCGGCTGTAGCTGTTTATTTTCAGTCTACTGTATTTATAGGTGTGAATGCCGAAAGCATTGAGACAGATGGAATGATTCTGTGTGTGTGTGTGTGTGTGTGTGTGTGTGTGTGTGTGTGTGTGTGTGTGTGTGTGACTCATATGTCTATCTGCAGAACTCCATGTAGATGTCAGTGAGAGAAGGTCTAACAGGGATAATAATTATCTACAACGATGGAGCTAATATGGAGACAGCATTCAAACTCAAACACACACACACACACACACACACACACACACACACACACACACACACACACACACACACACTCTCCTGATTCAACATGATGTACATGAGCACACACCGAGCCATTGCCAAATGAGTTGATACAACCTGTCGAAGGTTTCTGAAATACTGAAGGGTTGAGACCATAAAATCACACATGAATCATTTTCAACAACAGCGACATCGAGGAATCTTCATTTACCTGCATTCTGGTGAATTTTTCTGCAATAATTTGTGCCTTTTCTGCATCAATTTATGGTGCAAATGTATTTATTTATGTAAAGGTAATTATTATTAGATATTAGATATATCCTCCCTGTAAATTATGTCTATGCATGCCGCTCTAATGTTCACTTTTTTTCAAAAACAAGTTGAATTTTGTGGACTACGTAGCTGTAGAAACTGATGTTGCTCTTACCTAATGATGACATACATGACCAGGAAGTTGCCCACCAGGCCGATGACGCAGACGATCATGTAGACGACCACGATGGTGACCTTCACCCCCGTGGGGAGCAGGGTGTCCGTGTCGTTGTAGGCACCACTGAAGTTGCTGTGGTAGAGCGAGTCGTTGTAGAACTGCAGGTGACTGAGCTCGGCCAGCAGGAAGTCGTCGGGGAACTCCATCTGGGACCCAGAGTCTTACACCCGTCTGACGGAGAGGAAAGGAAGTGTGGTTAGACAAATTTATGTATTTATGTCGCACTTTTCTTAAAACGATCGCTCAAAGCGCTTTAACATAGTACAGGAACCATTCACCATTCACACACATTCATACACTAGCTGGTGGCCGAGGCCGCCGTACAAGGTGCTGCACCTGCTCATCAGATATCTTTGTGCTGGCGTTCTAAACTCCGATGGATTTCTGAGGACTATGGTTAACTGTTCCTCAGATCTCTGCAGGGTAAATCCAGACAGCTAGCTAGACTATCTGTCCAATCTGAGTTTTCTGTTGCACGACTAAAACAACTTTTGAACGTACACATGTTCCACCAAAAACAAGTTTCTGAGGCTATTTTGCAGCGGCCCCGTTGCTTTGTCCGGCGCTTGGCCAAGACGATTGTGATTGGTTTAAAGAAATGCCAACAAACCAGAGCACGTTTTTCTCCAAATCCGGAATGCTAGCCAGACCTTCCTTTGCAGCACTGTGGATGATGGTCTGGCAATGCGAGGCAATTTCACACGGCTTCCTGCTTTGCTGAATGTAAACAAAGGTTGCTTTAAGCAGTGGTAGGGTGGATAAATAAATCGGGAAGGACAGATGGGGAAGAATGGGAGAGGAGGGATAAAGGAAAGAAGAGAGGGAGAGGTACATAATATAAACAGGGAAGAAATGGATGACGATGGAAAGCGCAAAGAGAGGAGGATCAAAAGACCGAAATGGAGGAAGGAAGAAGCTTAAGAAGAAATGAAATAGAGGAAAAGAGAAGAGAGATGAGGGGAGCTGCCTAACGCCAGCTGTAGTTCCAATGAGGCGGGAAAAGTACTCTAGTGTTTTAAGCTTGACGGACATGTTTAGCATCTAGCGTCTCACGGTCATCTCAGTAAGCTAGCAAGAGTACACAACAGACAACTTCCGTGTAGGCTACTTCAAAATAAAAGCACTTCCTGTGACGGTTCGCAGTAAAACTAAATTACTGTTAAACAAATAAGGTTGTGTACCTTTTCACATATCAGCTGTAAATAAAGTATGGTAAATAATGTAAATAGTGAGTTTTAATCACACTGTAATTTACCATTTCCTTTAGACTGTTTAAAACTAAACAACATGAATTTCTCATTTAAGTGCTTTAAACAAACATTTCACAACACCTTCATCATACACTGGTTAGCCAAAATGTCATCATCTGGTGATAGCAATGTGCTTTCCTACGATGTGAAAAGAGCGTGTGAATTCAACATTAAGTTGTTACATTTAAGTGTTTTAGAGGCTGTGGATGTTGTTTACTTCATTAATGTGTTTACTGTGTTAATGGACTGAGGATGGGAGTAGGATTTGGTATTCTGTTTCGTATTCGGCAGAATCTTAACCAGTGGATTTGGTATTCGACCGAACCCCAAAAATCTGGATTCCGTGCATGCCCACTTGAAACATCAGCTCATAGCATTGTTTACTGACTCACTGTGGATGAAGAGTTTTTCTGTAGGACCAAACAGCACTTCGAACAGGTAAGATGTATTCCAAAGAATTTAACATAAATACAGGAAATGTGTGCAATAGAAGTAGGTATGTTTTTGTAACTGAGAGTAGGGTTATTAAACCAACATGACCATTTGAATTGTTTAAGGTTTCAAAGATGTCCCGTAAGAGACCTTTGCCAGGACAAAAGTGAAACCTTTTATTTTATTTAAAGAATCAGCCAAGTGAGAAAAGACAGAGAAACACACTGACAGAACAGCCAGAATGATTGATAGAAACGACAGGACAACAGACAGAGGAGCAACACAAAGGACAGAGAGAGCAGGAGACAGGACAGACTGACAAACAAACAGAGGAGCAACAGATAGGACAAATAGAACAACCAACAGGGCAGATGGAAGAAGACACAGAGGGACAGACAGAAGAGACCCCCCCCAATCCAACAGCAGGGCCAGAAGAGTCGTGCTCTGGCTGGAGCAGCAACATATAGATCCATTTTCAAAAATGAGTGGACCTCTTCATGGCCATTTATTACCAGAGGGAGCCTCAACACGCACTAGTAGTGTGCAGTGTGCCGTATTGAAAACTCATGTTGCCACCAGGGTGAGACAGATGTAGTGCGCCACATAAAAAGCAAAGGCCACCAAGATAAGCAACGAGCTCTCCAGTCCACAGCCACAATATCCCAATATGCAATGCCCGTTCCACCTGTTGGGGGTATGTCTGTACAAGAGGTTAAGGTATGATATGTTGTAATGGTCCTGTCAAGTTTCAGTCAAACGTTTTGTGTTCTAGTTGATCACGGTAAAGTCATGGTTGATAGTTTTGACTAATTTGTGGTTTGTATTTCAGTGTAGTACTGTCCAGTTTTCTTAATTTGAGATCTTAGTTGCTGAATGTGTTTTTTTACCTGTGCCCTATTATCGCAGGTGTCTATTTGAAATAAACTATGGTCTTTTGGGAGGATTAATAATTTTTAATTTCTTACAGACAAGAAGGGCTGAGGTCAAAATGACAGCTGGGTTGGTAGTTCACAACATCCCCCTAGCCTTTGCGGACCACCTGGGGCCTCTCCTAAAAGAATGTTTTGGAGATTCGAAGACAGCGCAGGAGGACAGGTGTGCCAGGACTAAGTCATCCTGCATTACCAATGAAGCACTCGCACCATATTTCATACAGGAGCTTGTGAAGGAGATGCAAAAAGCCCCGTATACCCTTGTTACGGATAGGTCGAATGACACTGGTATTTCACAAACTATTTGAGATTTTTCTCCTCTGCAAAACATGTGCTTTGTGTATTTTTAAACATCTAACAACATGAACATTTGTATGATTCTAACTTGTCATTATAGGAGTGGAAAAGATGAACCCGCTTACTGTCCGGGTCTTCATGGGCACCAAAGTTGTCCACCAGTTTTTAAATATGTGCACAACAAATGGGACGAGATGTGGGACATCAAGTGAGATCTTCACCAAAATTAACTCCACCATAGAGGAGCATGGCATCCCTTGGGAGAACTGCATTGGTCTTTCAGTCGACAATGCAGCTGTGAACATTGGACCACATAATTCCATTGCCTCTAGGGTGCTCCAGAAGCATCCCAACACCTATATTTATGGTTGTTCTTGTCATGTGGCACATAACACCGCCAAAGCTGCAGGAGTGGGATTTTTAAAGTGAGTTAAGGCCTGATTTATCTTTACATGTAACTTTTTATTTGTATCCTAATTACGTGCATTGACTAAATGTGTTATGATTGATTTATGCATTGCAGGTGTCCGGTTTTGATTTGGAGGATATGGTAGTGGACATTGGTTACTAGTTCAAGGGTGGCACAAATCGGAAAGGATACCTGACAGGTATGCATGTTTGATACTATTAAGTGTAATATTGAAATGCTGAGCTGTAGAAAATATATGATATGGAATTAAATGTCTAAAACAGAGTTTTGTGAGCTCCATGAAGTCGAGTACATGGAGGTCCTCCTGCATATCTCGGTCCGTTGGCTAAGCCTTGAACGTTGTGTGACCAGGATCCTGAGACTGTATGAACCTCTGGCCAGCTACTACAAATCTGCTTGTATGGTCATCAATTTTCAATTTCATTATGCAGCAACTACATGGATTGTTAGTCACATACTTGTATTAATGACAACCTCTTTTTTGTGTTATTTATTGATTGATTCAATCTATCATCTTAGCTAAAATACCCTGTGTTTTATGATGAGGTATGTTCACTCCTAAACTGCACATGCGATATTCTTATGTGGCTTCTCCTCAAAGATGTGTATGAACTGCTGCTGGTTGATGACTATATACCTAAAACTTAACAACTTGTAACTCTACTTTCATACATAGGTTTCCCCATCTCCTCCCATACCATGGGCCAGAGGAGCATGACCTTCTGGGTGAGGAGTTTCTAAATTATCAGACCATGCCAATGATATCCCTGCAGGACAAAACTGAATTGGAAAGCTTCTGGGCTGAAATGGAAACCCGGAAGCATAAGGTTTTTTTTCTTTTTTGTCTTTCCTTTTGGCAGGTGTGGCTGGGTTGCTTAAAATTGTTGCATGCATATATGTGTCATGCATGTTGCAAATTATGCATGTTTTTATCTGAACTTTGTTAATGGATCAACTTACAGTATACTTACAGTATTAATCAATCAAAAATCAAGGTATGTTTTTCCAGTGTGTTTTGGTGCATTTTCCATAGGTGACAGGAGCCAAAGAATTTGAGGGGCTTGCTGCCGTCGCCAAGCTTGTCCTGGTGTTGCCCCATGCAAACGCAGATGCTGAGAGGGTGTTTTCAGTTGTGGGACTGAACAAAACCAAGAGAAGAAACAGCCTAGCATTGGATGGGACCCTGTCCTCAATAATGACCATAAAGATGGCCAATCTGGAGCCCTGCTTCAAATGGGAGCCCCCCTCTGATATCATCAAGGCCTCCAAGAATGCCACAGGCCAGTATAACCATAGATCATAGACAAGAGGCTTGTTCGAGATGACCCAGGTCTGCGCAGAATCGCTGCCCAATGCATGCCAGTTAGATTTGTGTCCGACTTGATCCAGACTTTCTCTGACGTCATGCACACGTGGGCAACGATAACCTCATGAGATCAAGGCGGCCGCAGTTCTGAGACGCAGGCAGTGCAATTGCTTTTCACCGACTAGGAAGCATACCATTATGAATATATATTCATATTTGTAAGTGGGATATATATAAGTAAGTGGGATTGTCTGGAATCTGGCAATATAATAACAATTATGGTGGGATACACTAAGCAATTTACAAAAATGTGCTGACATAAATAGTTTACATGAGAATACATTATAATTTTGGCCCAAAGTTGGAGACCATGTAGAAATTTTGTTGCAATTTCAAAACCGGATTGTTGTACCGATGCATGTGTTGAGTGAAAAGTTTGTGAGATATTTCACAGAGAGTAATGGGTGTGCAGAGATTTATGCAGAATGCAAATATGATAACATTTCATGTAAGTTCAATGTTAATTTTCTCGCAAACCATTTGTCACAGCAACTGGCAAAATATCATTGGAAAGCTTAGATTCTGGTTGAGGTGGTTGTGCCAGACTCACGCCTTTGGCTGAGTCTCTGTCAGAGGGAGAGCAGGAGTGCGGTTGTGAAGAAGTTGGTAATTTCATGGCGCAGATTAACACTTTTGCATGCACTATATCCGTGTCACATTCTCATTAGTGGCTGAGCCCCCCTAAAGGTCTGATCCTAGAATCGCCCTTGCTGCTACTTCATACTTGTACTACTATACACCTCAGAGGTAAATGTTGTAATGTTTACTGCACTACATTTATCTGACAGCTTTTGCTTTATTGCTTCACGCTGGGCTTATTTCTGCAACAGCTCATTGAGTATCTGATACAATTAAAACTAGAACTGCAAGCAGTTATGACGGGGCCCAAGCCACCCACGCCAGTCGCCCCCGACACCCTGGGGAGCGCACGAAAGCGGAATCCGAAGCCCGGCGGCGGGGAGGTCAACAGTTCACCTCCACGCATATACAGACCACCTTTAAGAATTCTCTACAACAAACAAACTTCTTAATCCCCTGACCGCAGGAGACAGCAGAGAGAAATGACAGAGTGACTGAGAGGGTGGAGGGGGGAGGCAGGTGTGGTGGTTGAAGAAACAGGGGAGGTGGACACGTTGTTGCAAACGGCGTCATAGAAGGGCCAAAACTTGTCTATGTCGATTATAGCGCCCCCTAATAGCCGATCTTCGCCAAATTTGGTAGAGAGCCTCCGAGCGGCATGCTGAATCACCAAGTGATTGCTTGCATCACAAGTTTCGTGTTGATTGCATTTACTGTGGCAGAGATATTGCAATTGCAAATTTCCCATTTAAATGCATTGAGTTATTGGCCAAAACAAATAAACGTTGCTTATAGCGTCCCCTAAAGGCCGATCTTCGCCATATTTGGTACGGAGCATCGTAGTGAGATGTTGAACAAGCATCTCAAGTTATTTGATGATAACATTTAATTTGGTCGAGATATGATATGATACGTGTGTGGTAGCTAGCTAGGAAAATTTGTTTGGTCGTCAAATGCGCATACTTTAACGTCGCATGCTACCTACCAGGTTTCGTGCTGATCCGTTGCACGGCCTAGGACGAGTTCGAAAAAGTTGGTTTTGCACATTGTGCGATATTGCGGAAAGAATTTTAAGCAGAAATGGGCGTGGCCTATATCATGTGATTCAGCTTGATTCAAGGAACACGTTGATGTCAGGATTTTTAATGTGCGATGTGTAATGTGGGAGTTAAAGGCAAAAAAACATTATAGCGCCACCTAGTGGTCCACATGTGTAATTTTTGGAAGGTGTGGTCCATGACACATTGTCCATCTACCCTGTAAATTTAAAGTTGTTCACTTTAGTGTAAGTAGTAAATTTAGACGTGTGTCCCACAGGCCACGCCCACTTTGACCCCTCAGTACCCCACTCTAGGGTTGGCCTCAGGAGTGTCCCTAGATGGTACCCAACAAATTTTGTAAAAATCGGATGAGCCGTTCATGAGATATAAACTTTTTGTACTTGTAGCGCCCCCTAGTGGCCAATTTTTGTAAAACGCGTGGGTGACCTTCAGAGGGTCATGCTAAATAAGAATCTAAAGTTTGGCGTTGATGGCATTTATTTTGGCCAAGATATGGCAAAGTTGGTGTTTTCATAGTTAGCTACACAAATTTGTTTGTGCGTAATATGCGCAATTCTTATCCTATCAAAATTATTTTTATTAACTTTTTGTCTGGCCCATCTGGAGAGGCTGCCTGCCACATTTCGTGCCGATTGGTCACACGGTCTAGGAGGAGTTCGAAAAAGTAGGTTTTTGATAAATCGCGATTTTTCACGCATAAAAGTTTAGGCGGAAATGGGTGTGCCCTATATCACGTGATTCAGTTGGTTCCAGGGAACGCGTGGATGTATGGTGTATGGTGTGGGAGTTATAGGCCCCCGGCAACTCACTACTCGTACGCTCGTACCTGCTCACGGCGCTCCCCCCGCCCCCCTCCTCTATGTCAACATTCTATGATGGAATCTTATGAGACAGGGCGCCTACTTCAGCCTGTTAGTCCTCTAAAATGTTATATAACATTGAGGAAATGCAGAAATGATTTAGAAACGCACAACAGCAGCTACATATAGAAAATACCCCAAAAAATAAAAAATGTAATTTTTTTTTACCATCGCTTTGGTGCCCCCATGGTGCTGCGCCCCTATGCGCCGCATATAGCGCATACCCACTTTTTGCGCCACTGGTTTTTAGACATTTTAATGCAGAAATGTTCAGTGCTTGAAGTGGGGAAAAAAAGGTGCCGGTACTCTCTTGCATTGGCAAATCATTATGACATTTGAGATTTCTACAGTGAAAAACAAAACTTGGAGATATTGCTGGTACAACAACAATTTGTTATTTATTAACAATATAAATGTATGTATTAATTTAAACAAGTTGTGTGTGTGTGTGTGTGTGTGTGTGTGTGTGTGTGTGTGTGTGTGTGTGTGTGTGTGTGTGTTTCCCTTGACAGCTTTAGTCCCCTCTCTGTCTGACCAGCAAGTGACTGGATGCTGCTCCCTGTTTTGCAGCCCAGTTTGTTATCTTTAAAAACGAGCCAGCTGTTCGTGGAACAAAAATACATCATTTGGTCCCTTGACCAACAGCCAGGCCATCCATGTGTTTTGTTACTCACGTTATTGTTGACGTCGGTGTCATTGGCTAAGGTAATGTTAAGGTTGGTAGCTGCAGACTCCTCATTAACGCTAGCTGTTCCGCTCACATCAACGTTAACGTTAGTTTGAAGCTCATGAATCGTACCTGATGTTTCTGGTTGGACTTGGACCTCTGTTGACGTATCTGGCTCTGGCACACGCATTCTTTTAGTACCTTTCTGAAGCCAGGCTACCATAACGACTTACAAACTCAACACACTTCTTTTTAGTTTCTAGGTTTTCAGCAGTGAAAAATCTGTTACGGTCAGGCTGCAGGCATCGGACAGCTTTTCCGAACTGAGGTAAGTCACCTAGTGCCCTCTGGGTAGTGGAGTTTATGTAACGTTAGGGTCAATCTCTCTGACACTGACGCTTTCTCTGTCAGTGGTAGAGTACCGGCTATATGCAAGAAGTAGCGGTACGCAAGAAAAAGTGCAGGTACGCTTAAGAGTAAAATGTAGAAATGCCGGTACTGTGTACCAGTGAGTACCGGCCCACTTCGAGCACTGGAAATGTTACATATTGTACCTTTAAAGAGTTTATTTCTGTTTCCCCCTGATTGCCAACACTTAAAAGAACACTTTTCAAAAGCCAATAGGAATAGCCATTTTTCTTCTCTGTGTGATTTCAATGCATTTCTGTGATGTCTCATTCCTGTTTAATCTTTTCTTTTGTCTTTATAGTCATTTAACAATGTATATGTTGATGTGACATCCCTGCAGCATGCATATCCTGATAGCCCAAGTTCTCCTAAAAAGAAAATATGTCTATACCTTGATTGTGCATAACAGGGTTGAGGTTACACTAGCATTATTACACAAGGAGACCAGGCGAACCAAATATTGGAAAAAACGACTTAGACCTGCACTGCCACGTGAGGAATATATTACCGCCAAGATGTGTTAGAGAGAGAAGGAGAAGGAGAGGGGGTGATGACATCAATATTTATGAATGTTAATGCAGTGAAAAGAAAGAGAGAAGAAAGCAATCATTCTAAAGCAGAACAAAAGACGAACATCTTCAACCACCAACAAATAACAGCGTCCGCATTTTAAGGAGAAGGCTGTTACTTTATATTTTCTTATTGTCAACGACCAAAACCTATTCCGTTTCTAAATTTGACCTCTGTGTGTGGTCTCAGCCCCACACTGTAAAAAAAAAATCCAAATTTTACGGAAAATAACTCAAAATTGTTACAGTAGTTTTCAGTTTTTTTTAAATTGTGTACAAGAAGTCTGTAAAATGATGGACATTATATGTTAATTAACAACCCAACTGTTATTTTAAGCATTATGCCAGGTGGTTTTCTTGCCTATATTGAAATGTACATGTTCTTATTTTATATTATTTTATGTTCAAAATAAACTCATTAACATAAAATAAATAAAAAGAAACTAAATTTTCAGTGGTGGATTAATACACACTGTGAACCTGATGAACAAACTGAATTGCCATTGTTTCCATTAATTTATTCAGCCTCCAGTTTTGTTGTTTTGTTTTTTGTTTTTACTTTTTTTACGTAAACTGTCCAGTTTAAATGTGGATCAATATATTTTATAAATGTTTTACAAGGCTGTGCTTCAGAATATCCTGTCCTTTGGTCTGATTTGCGTGTTTGGAAACAGGCGCAGCGTAGACCAGAATGGGTTGCAGTGCATGGTCAGTATGATGAGTAGGGTCATTGGGTGTGACCAGATGTCAGCTGCTCAGCTGTGTAAGGACCTTATTGTGAGCAAGGCGGATTCTAGGTGACCCTGCTCACCCTTTGCACAATAGTAATATTAAGCTATTGGGGCAAGGATTCTGCAATGGAAAATAAGAACAGCCAGGTTTAGCAAGTCTTTTGTTCTTTCAGCAAATAGACTGTTCAATGAGGCGGTCAATACAAAAACATAGGATCTGATTTTATTTTGTTCTTGTGTGTGTGTGTGTGTGTGTGTGCGTGCGTGCGTGCGTGCGTGCGTGCGTGCGTGCGTGCGTGCGTGCGTGCGTGGATGGGAAATAGTTGATTAAAATTCTGTTCACATTCTCAGGGATCATGTAGCCCACTGCACATCGTAGTGAGTGTGTGTGTGTGTGTGTGTGTGTGTGAGTGTGTGTGTGTGTGTGTGTGTGTGTGTGTGTGTGTGTGCGTGTGTGTGTGTGTGTGGTGTGTGCACAATCCTTTTCTTGAATCTGATTAGGTTTACCTTTTAACGTCTTGTTGTTACGTTCATTGTAGTTAAAGGTATAGAGAGGTATATTTAAGACAATAAGTACAACCCTTTTTAACCGTGCGCAAGGACCCTTTTTTCCGCTGTTAAACTGGCAAAAGTGGATTTGTACACATCCTACACGCACCTTAGAACAGCTGCAGCTGATTGAATCTGCCGCCTGTGATGTAAAACAAAAGAGCGGCGAGATATATGGTTTGATAAGATATTCCCACGTACTGAACTCTGATTGGTCAACTGTTTCTCAGGGAATGGGGAAACGTCCATCAATGGCCACAAGATCATCTATTTGAATCAGGGCTGCACAATATATGGGTTTTTTTATAGCGTCATCGCAATATCAACTGGCCCTATAAAAACATCGCTAAAGGCTGCGACATATCGCGAAACACTCAGAGATTTGTTATGATACTCAGTAGAAAACTGCACTTTAAAATGTAACCGTTGTAATCCGAATTTTGGAAACGATTTCCTTTGATTTGTTTTAAATCCAACAAGCAATTTGTTGTATTTTACTGTAGAATACCGAAAGCAGCAGAACTGAGTACACTTTAATATCTGTTTATTTATCGCAAGTAATATCATTTTCGTGATATTCAACGTTATCACATATTTTCCTCATATCGTTCAGCCCTAATTTGAACTGCTGAATAAATCTGAGGCGTGGACGGCGATTCAAAACGTCTTGAACCAAGCTAACGCATTTGGTACGTAAGTCAGCATTCATTGCACGGTTTGAGAGTGAGATCCTTCCCCGGATGAAGGAGTTGATGCATCTAGAGTCTAGAATCAACAAGTGGATTGGTATGGCGTCAGCTGCTGCTGTGGTGAACTGGCGTGGTGAAGAGGGTGCTAAGGCTGAAGGTGAAGCTCTCGATGTACCAGTCAATCCACTTCCCAACACTCATCCATGATTATGAGCTTTGGGCGGTGACTTTGAGAATACCATCACGCATACAAGCAGCTGAAATGAGTTTTTGTCTGCACTCTGTTTTTAATACATATTTATTCATAGTGCTCTATTTATTACCCTGTTTTTTTATCTGTGTTTTTAATAGGAGCCATGCTCGTAATTTCGTTCATACTTTACATTTCTATGTTTTGCTGAATGACAATAAAAAGGAATCTTGAATCCCAGACACAAGCAGGCATTGGCTTTAAATGCTGCCACGAACCATGCTTGCTCGCTCTCTCTCTCTCTCTCTCTCTCTCTCTCTCTCTCTCTCTCTCTCTCTCTCTGCCGCATCATGAATATTCATCAAATCAAAACAGCATAGTAACTCCGCTGTGCCACTGAATTTCCCTGGGGTTACTACCAATCTTAATACACATGGCTTATATATGCTCTAATATCTCTCTCTTTCTTCTCTCATCCTTCCATCCCTGCATCATATCTCCTTCCCTCTCTGTTGACATCTCGTTTTCCTTTCCTCCTTCTCTTCTCACATCCACTGTCAACATCCATGATCCAAGAGTGTGTTTTAGTTTGATGGGTGTGTGTGTGTGTGTGTGTGTGTGTGTGTGTGCGCGCACACATGTTGCTGCGAGTGTTTTGGCTGCCAAAGCTTTGATGAATAAGCAGTTAAACTTAGAAGCTGAAGTGTGTGTGTCCATGTAAGGTTGCAGTGGCACTCTGGGTGGGCCACAGTGCCACTTCTTCTACGTGTGAGAGGACGAAGAAGCACTGATGTTTTTTTCATTACTATTTCTGCATGCAACAGTGCATGGTGAATGTCAGAAAGTAAAGCCCCAGCAACTGGTTTTTACAGCTCCAATGCTGTGTTTACCGAGTGTGTCCAAGGTTATGGAGTTATAATTTCCACCCAAAATGTAAAAAAAAAAAGTAGTTTTAATCAAAGTTCCGGAAAAGTCTGCAAAATCAAATATGGATCGGTACGGCAACTTAAAATTCATGCAAGAGGATGCAACAAAATGACATAGTTAATGGAGCAGCAGTAACTCTGATTCATTGTGGCATTTCATCAGTGAGTGCGTTTACGTGCACAAGACAATATTCCTAATTTGATACAGGTCATGTAAACAGCATATTCCGGTTGGATATTCTGAATAAGACCTTTTTCCAAATATAGCATTTTCTGATTAAGACGTGGGATATTCTGGTATTATTTGGGTTTTAGAGGCGTTCTTTGGACATGTATACAGCACAATCAGAATATGCGTCTCTATCTGGATTTTAACTGCAGTTTATGGCAGTTTACGGCCTCTTGCCTTTTTACGGCTTACAGTCAGCTCTGTGCGTTGCTATGGTTGCTGTGGTTGCACAAAACAACCAGCCAAGGCTGCAGATCCGATAAGAAGGAGAAACACAGCTACTTTTAAACATTATCAAAGACTTGGATATCAACAGGTTTTTGGATATGTGCAAACAAGCTGGTTGAAGGAATGAAAGAGGGACGTTGTGTTCGCACGGTCCAACAAGTCCACCACCGCTGGTAAACCTAATATTTTGCGCGGCTACATGCAAACGGGAATATTAGTGGAATTTCACTTTCATTAGCCATGTAAACAGCTTAGTTGGAATATCTTTTTTTCGGACTAATGGCAAAAAACGGAATATTAAGTGCATGTCAATGGCCCTGTTTGCACTTGGTTTTAAAATGCGTCTTGGGCAGAGATGTGGACTCGACACTTGACTTGGACCTTGACGTTTATACTACTATGAGACAGTATTGTACAACCCTGGAACATAATCATCTTTCATTGTCTTTTGCAAGGTAAACAGCAGAAATACACATCATATTACAAAGTCATCTACCGGGAATGTGTGAACGAATTTGAACAAATGCGTAATTCTTTTAAATTAATTCAAACCAAACCCATAAAATGTAATACCCCCTGGCCCTGAGGAAGGGTCCGCTGAAAAATAGGTGGGTCAGACGAGGTCATACAGTTGACGTTGCTCAGTGGTGGGAGAAGTATCGGTGCGCGATCACGGAAGGCTTGAATCATGTGGACGCGCCGACAGGGTTGTTGTCATTATTTAGAATTCCTCATGGGGGGCGACAGAAACTACGCACTATAGCTTTAAGTAAAAGTATTTAAATGGGAATATCAGGGAAATGTACTTAAAGTATTATAAGTAAAAGTACGAAACAGTTGTGTGTTTAATGGTCTAATAATTTCAGCTGGACTTGTAGGCCGTTATATTGTTGACTAGTTTCATTTATAATATAACATCAGATTTTTTAAACTACATGTGTTTTGTGTAGAAAAATCTTAATGTGTAAAGTAACTAGCAACTAAAGCTGTCAGATGAATGTAGTGGAGTAAAAAGTACAATATTTCTCCCTGAAATGTAGCGGAGTAGAAGTAGAAAGTGGCATGAAAAGAAAAGAATCAAGTAAAGTACAAGTACCTCAACATTTGTACTTAAGTACAGTACTTGAGTAAATGTACTTAGTTACATTCCACCACTGATGTTACTCCACTCGTTTCTGGTAGGCCTGGCAAACTCGATTCTTTTTAAGGATTCGGGCTATTCGCTCGTCTGAATCAGATCCACTCATAACAACGTAGCCGGCTGATTCGGCTGACAGGCGGGATTGACTGACTCCCACGAGAACTCACGAGTCATCAACAACTCACGAGTCATCAAGGACTCGTGAGTTGTCGGCGACTCATGAGCTTGTAATGTTTCGGACTGTCTGCTCGACCTAAATGCATTTAACATACTACATTTATCCAACAAAACCTACAGTAGGCCTAGCTAGGCTACGTGCAGAACATTTTATGTTATTTCAGAAGTGAAAGAATGGCTTTTGTTGTGGATTTGCTTTACTCTGATCTCAAGGAGAGACTTCACTCGCTCGTCTGAATCAGATCCACTCATATAACCGGCTGATTCACGCGAGAACTCATGAATCACCTGACAACTCATGAATCACCGACAACTCATGAATCACCGACAACTCATGAATCACCGACAACTCACGAGCCCTCGTTGACTCGTGAATCCCATGGTCTGCGAGCTTCCGGCTCTGAGTCTGCGGGTCGGGACTGTCTCTCTGCTCACTCAGTTGCTTGAGTTGACTTGTGGAGTTGCTGTTGCCTAAATTGTAAGTTAAAAAGCTTTTTGCAGCTAAGATGGCTAGGAATAGTAGAAGCTAATGTTGCAAGAGGTTTGTGTGTGGCACTGTTATCATTTTAGATTGAATTATAGTAGGACTCAACTGAACCGGGTTAATGATACTAGAGACTCGTGATTCGTGAGTCAATTTAAAGACTCGGGTTAAAGATCTGAGTGAATTACGACTCTAACAGGTTTAGTTTCTGGTGCCTCTGCTGCTTCACTTGGGTGGTCAGCTAGCAGGTGGAGTTGTCAGATTTGGTCTGTTGTAGATTAAGACAGGGGCTTTTTGTTAAGTCGGCAAACAGCCGACTTAACAAAAGGGGGGGGGTAGAGGGACGGAGGGAGGGGAGGCACTTCAACAGCACGACGCTGCACTTCAAGTGACACAAGCGCTTGTGCTGGTTGAGATGGCTGTTATAGCCTCATTTCACTCAGGGGAAAAATGTCAAAAAGATGTTTGCTTAAGTTTTTGCATGTTCTGAAATAAAAATAAACATTGCCCTGATGTACACACAGCATTGTTTAGTTTTTTTTAGTCAGAGAAGCTACGTAGGCAGTGTCATTTTTTTTTTGGTCCGTTACCTCCAACCCCAATTTTGAGTCGCCGGATCCACCCCCCCTCTGCGCTCCTGGTACCTCCCACTTTACAAATTAAGCACTGTGTAGAACCCAAAATACATCTACACAGTGCTCCGGTACCCTGATGTTTCGATACACATAACTTTGCTCACTAGAGTCCTTCTCCATTTTCATTTATTAGTTTACTGATGACAGGGCTGCAAAAGGTCAAGCTGGTGGTCAATTTGAAGAGCTTCCTCTGCTGCTACATTTTAAATATGAACAGGTCATTACAGTGTGAATATTTTTTTTTTCCCACGTTCGAACTAAAATTAGAATTTCTAGTTTTTTTTTTAAACAGGTCTAAATTTCCCTATGTCCATGTAGCGCTATAGTCCAAATATAATCCGCTGTATATGTACAGATTATTATTACTCTGTGTAGCTTTTATTCAATTTTGAATACATGTATTCACTTTTGAAACCTGCAGAAACCCTAATTTCGGATAAAAAGTGGCAGCCCTATTATATGTATTTGATTGGCCAACACAGAACCAAATGATGATCCAGGTTGAACTTTTTTGCCACACTGGCCTCATTCCATAGACTGTGTAGAATGGACGTAGCATTAGTGATGTCACCCATTAGTTTGGCCGTTGCCATCTTGGTATTTTGGTGCCAGAAGTGACCATATTTGCACTGTAAACCCGAATATGTAAGCAGTACTCAAAATAATTGAGGCAATCATTTTCCAAATTTTTTTTGAGTTTATAAACTAAACAGTCGGAGGTTATTAGAGCTTAAATATTTGGGGTAAAGTTTACTTGTATTTTTTGATTACAGTTAAAGTACTAATTAAGCCAACTCAAATATTATCAGTAAATCCAACTCCAAAATATTCAACTGAATAATTGAGCATTCTGGTTTACAGTGTGGACAAAAGGGTGGAGCTGGGGAGAATGGCACGTCTAAGGCAGTGTTGTGAATGTTTTCATGGCGCTGCGTTAAGCTAAACGCTAAAGAGGGAAAGTCAACGTTTCTGACGCGAGTCATCTCATCCAGCGGAGTTTTACTGGCGGGTAAACGTAGACCTCCGGGTACTGGTGCCGTTCATCTGCATGTACGGCAGAACACAGAGCTGGTTCAAAACCGGCAGACTTTCTCTTAAGTTACCAGCTAACGCTAGCTGTAGCTAGCTAGCTTGGTTTGCAGAACACTGAACAAGACATTTTTTAATGTCCACAGTGTTTGCATGACTAGCATTGCTAAGCCTACGTCCTGATAGAGAGGTCCTAAAGCATCGTGTCAAGTATTGTCTATTTTAAAATAAAGGGGACCATCATTTACAAAATTAACATCATGCTGTATTGAGGGTAGTGATGGTGCAGTGGATATGACACATGCCTTTGGTGCAGGAGATCTGGGTTTGATTCCCACTGCAATACATCAACCAATGTGTCCCTGAGCAAGACACTTAACCCCTAGTTGCTCCAGAGGCGTGCGACCTCTGACATATATAGCAATTGTAAGTCGCTTTGGATAAAAGCGTCAGCTAAATGACATGTAATGTAATTGAAGAAGACTTGAAAGTAGCGATTGAGACCATGAACTCACTATGAAAATGTTTACTTTAATTAATCAAGAGAGAAGTAGGCTCATTTTCTCATAGACTTCTATAGAAACAGACTTCTTTTTGGAACCAGTGGAGTCGCCCCCTGCTGGAAAGTAGATAGAATGCTGCTTTAAGGCACTTCCACATTGGCTTCCCTTTTGAGGCACGGAAGTTGCCGCTTGCCTCATTCAAATGAATGAGGAGGCTGCGGGTTTTTTTTTCAGGCAATGCTAAAGTTGATCTGAATGTGGCCCTCAATGAGACTCAATGAGGAAAAATACCTACAATGAGTTTGTCAGGATGGAATAATTGTTACAAGCATTGAATGGTACTAACTAAATATACACAAAAGAGATTATCCAGTTGTTACAGAGCAATGCTTTGTGTTGGATACCTGCAGGCTGAAAAACCACCCCCTCAGAGGAAACATATAATACAAACAGCTGTTAATAAGCCTATACAGTTCAGGTAAACTGTGGAGGAAGATGTAGTCTCTGCTTATTTTCAGCCTTTCAGCCTTGTTCACCGTTGTTCTAATGGTTACAGTTACATAAAAAGACAATCCTGCTCTCTGTTTTGTCTCTCTTGCAACAAATGGTTGAATTACACTGATAGCTACACTGATTGCCATACTGTGAAGCCGATACAACTCTCTGGATGCAAAAGGAATATTCTAGAGCAGTGGTCAAAACTCAAACTTTTTTTAATAATGTACCCCCTTTGAATTGTTTTTTTAAGCCAAGGGTTAGCATTTTTCGGTAGGAAATGTAAAGAGGTACAATACAGCGCTGGCAGTGATAGATTTACCAAACACCAACCTTGTAACTGAAAAACATTCAAATCCTACATTTCAAATGTTTTGAATCCATCACTTCATTCATTTATGGTTATAGTATAATTATTTTAGGAATAATGCATGACATTTTTAAATTATTGCAAAAATCTCACGTACCCCTGCAGTATTCCAAAGAACCCCTAGGGGTACGCGTACCCCATTTGAGAAACACTGTTCTAGAGTACCACTCACTCTACAGGGTCGCCAATATATGAAACGCTCCTGTGAGTCGTATTAAAGGGGAGGAACAAATGACCGATATCATGGTTGGGAGGACTTTTTGAGATATCCAGCAGAGCATGCTTTTTATTGACTTTTCTTTAATAAGAGTTTAATGAGGATATGATGGTTTCACAGGCTTTTCTAATGTCACAGATATCTCTTTCTATTCTGGGTTTCGAGCTGCTGCACATATCAGTAGGGAAACCGTTGATTAAGTATGACCACATACTGTATATAACTCGTAGCTTTACTGCTCTCTCTGAGCTCATCCTGTTGTTTATGGTCTTTTTTTTTATGTGGGATTAGTTACAAGTCATTGGTCATTACTGGGAAAATGTCTCATGTCTGGCATCACAGTACTGTTTCACAAGTATGCTTTCATCTTCAATAAGCAGTGAGAGATCATTCTGCATGACTTCATTCATCTGCAGAGAGAAAACAATGCAGGAGACTTTGTCTGACATCTAGTCTTCGTTAAAAGCTAGACTCTTTAAGCCAACGAGGACCTTAAGCCTCAGAGGTGCTCCGAATAATGGAAAGTTTGAATATGTACAGGTTTCATGACAGCTGAGCAAATTCCATCTGATGAAGACAGTGTGGTACAGTCGAAAGCTTTGGAACAAGTGAGTTGGAATTGTTTGGTCAAATATTCTATATATTCTACATCAAGGCCCCCCGCCCAAAAAAAGAGGTTTTAGCCAGCTCCAAAGGAAAATCACCAGCACCAAACTGATAAGAACTGAGAATAAAAATAGCAATTCAAATCTTCTCTAAATGTGTTAAGAGCAATTTACCAAACAACCATTGAACAAGCAGAACATAAACTTGAATATGAGAGTTTTATCTCTAGAGTCAGGCTGTACCGCACTCTGCCGGTGATTTATTTAAATAATAATATTATTTTTTAACCAGTTTTGTTAATTTGTGTTTCATTTACTCAAGCATTATATACATTTTTGTTTTTCAAATTGTCAGAAATAACAGGAAAATGCATAGATTTCTGTCAAACTCGGACTCGTTGGCATTTGGACTCGGACCTGCTTGTGATTGGTCGCCTAGTATACACCTGGCTGGGTCATATACCTCAATCATCAAGTATCAATAATTTTCATTTTGGCCACAGACAGAATGTCAGTGTTGGAACCGCAGCTTGTTGTACTTTTAAATAGTCCATTTCCCGGAAAAGTGGATTATTTTGGTGTTCTGGAAGCACCTTGGATCCTGTGAAACACACATCTGTGCTTCACCTCTGCAGAAGAGAAACGTTTCTCTAGAAGGAAAGTGTGGACATTGCGCTTGTCTTTTTCTTCAAAATCGACTAACTTGGTCTCCACTGCCTTTGCAGAACCAGGTCTTTCTCGTGCATCGCTGACGAGTGAACGGACCCGTTTGTTACCGTGGAATCTATGGACAAAACGAATGAGAACACACAAGTAAGGAGGCTTAAGGTTTCTGGGCAGAGAATAGATGTGTGTTTATTAATGTAATGTAACTGCTATTGCTGCAAATTTGTTAAGACATTAAATGTGATTGATAAATAAGAATTAATCTTATTGGGACCACCGAGTCCCAGTTTTGCTGTGAAAGTACTGAATCACTGTACATTGTTGAAGTTTGTGTTTGATACTGTAGCTTTGTTGAAACTGTAATGCTACACTGCTCCTTCCACGGAGTTTAGTTACTGTTCAGCGAGATAATAAGCTCTGTTGGTCAGTCTGACTACAGCCCGCAAGGTGACGGCTCGTCCTGTGTAGGCAAACGGAGCTGTGTTATCTCTGCGGAAAATCAGCTGTTTAGCTCACCAGAGGCAGAGAGAGATAAACATCCCCTCGTTAGCAAGCTTCTCAGACTCCGGCCATAACGTCACGTTAGGCACAGAGTCCTGAGTGGTTATCATCAGAACCTCAAAAATCAAGATTCTAAGTGCCTTTTATTCTCTCTATGTGTGCTTTCTTTCTTCTTACATGCTAACCGAACACACACACACACACACACACACACACACACACACACACACACACATTAGCTTAGCTAACGGCTAGCCCATAGCCACGTAGTATCATTCGCCCTCTTGATCGCGTGGTTTAGCTACCTACGTGGTCTCATCATCTCCCCCCCCCTTTTCTTCTCACACACACACACACACACACACACACACACACACACACACACACACACATGTTTGCTTGTTTTGCTTTTGTTGTAGTTTGTAACAAGTATATAGGTTTATTGATTGAAGAACTATTGATTGACAATTAATAATTAATAAGTAAGTTAAATACATTCTATTATACTTTAAAGAGCAGTTGTTTGTGATTATTTGTGTATCTATTGTAATAACAGCTCGTTGAACAGGTCAGTGCTTGGATTTCACCCTTCCTTTGTTCCTTTCAAAGATACCAGATAAATTAATCAAATTAACTAAAATCTGTATTTTAAAGGGAACACCACCTACGAGACTGTTTCACAGTTCAGTTATTGGTCCCTGATTCCAGGGTGGTGCCCCGTTTTGATAGTTTGTCAATTTGGTAAAGTTATTAATACACATATTCATAACTTTATTAATATTGATAGAACATCTTTGATAAATTGCCAATAATTGAATCTTCATCCTTACCAATTCCCAACATCAGCGAGCACTTTGTACTTTGAATTCTTCAGGACAAGTAATAAGTTCAAGAATGTCGCTTTCCATTTTATATTTTAAGTAAATAATATGGCCTATAGTGTGGTACTCTGCACTTGCTCATTGATTATCTTAAAGTAGAAGACATACTGTCTCTCACATCACATACATTATGAACAGGTTAGGTAGTGGTCTTGAAGAGGATTCTTTTTTCTTCTGTCTCGGTTTTGACTGTCTCTTATTTGGACTCGGTCTTAACTAGTCCTGGTCTTGGACTTGTCTTGGACTTGACAAAGGTGAACTTTGTCAGATGGAATTGAAACAGCACTGTTTCTAACTGTTGTGCGTAGTGCCCCCCTAAAGGCCCATTCTGAGCCAGGAAAAAAAAAAAGTATATATTTAATATTAGTTCAAGAAACTCAGTAACTTAAAGGTAGGTTGAGAAGCTAGCAAGATTTGAAAGTAGCATCTCTTCTGGGCTTTGTCTAACCCCTACCCCTGGCTCCCTCCACACAGACGTGCGCAAGCACCACTTCAAAGCGAGGCGCCGCTCTGCGTCTGCTTCAGAGTAGAGTAGAGACAGGACTGGAATTCAACTCATCACAACTCCACAGTTTACATAGTTTCCCTTTTATTTATTCCCAGGAGGAATTAACTGTACAAAGTACCCTTTGTATGTTTTGTTGAAATAAAAAAAGATAAATTACTTTCCGTTATTACAACTATCAAGACATTATATCTCATCTCCGTACATGCTGCACAAAATAATTACAACCAATGTGGTGTAAAACTTGTTTATTTTTCATATAAACAATTATCATTACGCAATCATTTGTATAAAGCTTAAGGTCAAGGTCAAGGTCAAGGTAATTTTATTTCATACCCGCAGGTAAAATTGTTTTGCAGATAAAAAGAATAATTCGGTCATCCACATAAAAGACATAAAAACATACAACTAATCACGTACAAATTTACAAGTAAACAAATAGACATCATGACAGACTGCGCCATAACACATACATATCCTCTATCCATATTAACTGTCAAGTACTAAAACTTCTCTCTTATTATTTAGGAATTCAATTGCAGCTGGAACAAAAGTATTCTTATAGCGTCTTGTTTTCCATCTCAAAGCCGCATACCGGTGACCAGACGGAAGTAACTTAAAATCATTCCTTAAGGGATGCGACCGATCACTCAAGACAGCACTTGCTTTCCGGTACAGCTGATTTGTGTAAATATTTCCTAAGTTCCTTTGATTTAATCCTATTATCTTACTTGCCCATCTTACAATTTGGTTTAAGGAGTTTCTGTTCTTCACTGACAGGCTTCCATACCACACCACTATGGAAAATGACATAAAAGATTCAATAAAAGCGAGATAAAACAAAGTCAACATACGTCTGTCAATGTGAAATTTGGCAAGTTTCCTAAGGCAACTCAAATGACAGTTTTGAATCTATCACTGTACCAAGATATTTATAACTCTCCACCTGATCCACAGCCTGTCGTGGTGACGTGATCAACAGCGCGTGTTCTAAAATCAATTATCATATCTTTCGTTTGTCGTTTCGTAGTGGTTGTGTCAGCAAGGTAGATAGAAAGAAATAGACCTCTTTACCCAAATAATCACAAATTCAATACAGGAATTTATTTTACCTTATAATTATTACTTAGGTAGCCTATCTTTGAAGTAAAAAAAAGAAATTCTACAAAGGGAGGGAAAAAGATCGATTAAGAATTCTCAAAGAAGGCTGGCTTGCCCAGGTCCAGGCCAGCTCACCGGAGTCTTTCTCCCGTCGCGTCCTGCTGTCTCTCTACTTACACCGGCCCCCACACCCTGTCCCCCTCCCCTTCTAACTGCCTGCGCACTGTGCACAGTGCTGCTGCACATGAGGAGAGAGTGTGCCCACGGTGTGAAGCACATGGCACAGGTGCGTTTAGGGCATGTCCAAATCCACTTGTGCTAGTTTGACGGTGGAGAAAAGGGTCCGTGCACCGAGCGCATGGTTCAAAAGGGTTGTACTTAGTGTCTTCATTCATTCATAGGTGTGTTTTGGGTGTAACATGCAATAAACCAATCAGTGTCATCTCCCATTCCCTTTAAAAGCCAGGCGCGTTTGTACCTTGGCGCATTGCAATTATGATGCCGTATTTGCACCGTAATATTTTTATTTGTAATCTTTTGCATGTTTGTGTGCTGCTGCGCTTCCCTTTGTGTGTATAACAAGCATAGTGGGCGCGCGCTGTGCATAAGCCTAGGCACATTTTACTAAATTGCTGTTAAAATAACAATGAAATGCTGCGCTACTGACTATTGACTTTAGACCAGGTTTTTGTTGGTCAATGGCGCGATCACTTCCCGCTGCCTCAAGATAGCAATACACCCAGAATTCACCTGAACACACCTCCCTGTAAGACCAGCACGCATGGACGCACAGATGGGCGCAGGTGCATTTGCTATTTAAACGACACGGGCACTGGACGTGAAATTGACAACCGCGTCGGTCTTAAACTAGCAAAGACACTTGCGTCAGCTTTGCGTCAGCTTTGCGTCAGCTTTGCGTCAGCTTTGCGTCAGCTTTGCGCTGCGCTGCGCCGCGCCGTGTGCAAGATAGGGCCCATTTTGTATGTGTTGCACGTCAAAGAGAACAGCTCACTTCTAC